>NC_133791.1:19635443-19900961 GCF_003597395.2 Chelonoidis abingdonii
TGTGTGTGTGTGTGTGTGTGTGTGTGTGTGTGTGTGTGTGTGTGTGTGTGTGTGTGTGTGTGTGTGTTACACAATGATAAAAGGTTATTTAATGGTAGACAAGATAATACAACTGGCTAGCCAAAAAACAAACAAAACACAGGATAGGGATTTTATTTAAACCAGAAGAAGTAGAACCTACCTACAATAATGAAGAATAGATGGATAGGTAGATATAGCTATAGATATAAAATTGTTTGAATATATCTACAAACACACACACACAGAGTCTAACTTACTAAGTATACTTACTAAATATAACACTCTAAATAAAATCTCTCTCTCTCTGTCTCTCTCTGTATGCCCTGGCTGTTATTTGGAATAAATTCCCTAGGGAGGTGGTGGAATCTCCTTCGCTGGAGATTTTTAAGAGCAGGTTGGACAAACACCTGTCAGGAAAGGTCTAGATAATGCTTGGTCCTGCCTGGAGTGCAGGTGATGGGACTAGAGACCTCTTGAGGTCCCTTCCAGTCCTATGACTCTATGATTATCTTAGAGATTATTATTATTATTAGTTCAAGGTTCCCCTTTGCCCAGATCTCTCACAGGGTTTTGTCTAATGCCCAAGTCAGTCTTTGATCTTTAAGCACCTCTTGTATTTCCTGAAGAGTTGGACTCGATTGTCATGATGCTTGCTTTTTGGCAGTGCACATAAACCAGACTCCCTGGATCTGAAGGATCTTTGGTTCTCCTGTTCTGGATCTTCGGGACAACACAGATCAATGGCAGGACATGACCGGATCCAATGATCAGAAACAAATAGGAATGGATGCTGTGGAACACGCCATCAAACCTGGACTGATTTCACCTGTCATTTTTAAACCAAAGGATCCTTTTCTGCACATCTGTCTGTCCTGCTCAGCCTCAGCCTCTCCACTTACTCTCTGTTTCTCTCAGTCCTGGTTTCTGTCTGTCCTGGCCTCTGACTGCCCTCTCCCCTCGCCCTGTTTCTCTTTGTCTCTCTCTCAGGCTCCCTGCTACCTGCCTCTGTCCCTCCACTGTCTCCCTCTTCTTCTCCAACTGTCACTTCCTCTCCCTCTGAGGGAAGAGGCTACCTCCTCTCCTGACAGCACATTCACCCTGAACACACCTTACATCACAGACTCATAGACCCAGAGGGTTGGAAGGGACCACAAGTGTTATCTGTCTAACCCCTGGCAAGGTGCAGGATGTGTTGTGTCTAACCCATCCAAGGCAGGTGACTCTCCAGCCTCCTTTTGAAAACCTCCAGTGAAGGAGCTTCCACGACCTCCCAAGGCATCTGCTCCACTGGCCACCTGGTCATACAGTCAGGAAGATTTTCCTGAGATTTAATCTAAATCTGCCCTGCTGGAGTTTGAACCCATTGCCTCTTATCCTGCCCTCTGTGGCAAAACAGAACAACTTTTCTACATTTTTTTATGGCAGCCTTTCAAGTATTTGAAGACCTCTATCATATCCCCATTCATCTCCTCTTTTTCAAGCTAAACATATCCAATTCCTTCAGCCCTTGCTCATGTGGTTTGCATTCCATCCCTGTGATCATCTTTGTTGCTCGTCTCTGGATCCTTTCCAGTTTCTCCACATCATTTCTGTACATTTGGTAACCGAAATTGGACACAGTACTCCAGCTGAGGACTACCCAGTGCTGAGTAGAGCGGTACTATCACCTCCAGTGACTTGCATGCTATGCCTCTGTTAATGCAACCTAAAACTGCATTTGTTTTTTTTGCAACAGCATCGCATTGCTGACTTATGTTGAGTTTGTGATCTACCACAACTCCCAGATCCTTCTCAACAGCGCTGCTGCCAAACTAGTTATCCCCGTTGTTTATGCGTCCATTTGGTTTTTCTTCCCTAAGTGTAGCACTGTACATTTGTCTTTGTTGAATTTTATTGTGTTGTCTATAGCCCAGTTCTACAAATTATCAAGATCCTTCTGAATTTTAGCTTTATCCTCCAACGTGCTGTCAACTCCCTCTAGCTTTGTATCACCTGCAAATCTGATCAGTGTGCTCTGTGTACCTACATCCAGGTCAATAATAAAGATGCTAAACAACACCAGACCCAGAACAGATCCCTGTTGAACCCCACTTGACACCTCCCTCCAATCCGACATCATTCCATTAACAGTTACTCTTTGTTTGCGGTTGCTTAACCAATTATGTATCCGAGCCTGCATTTCTCCAGCTTACTCATCAGACTGTCAAGTGGTTCTCTGTCAAAAGCCTTGCTGAAGTCCAGGTATATTATATCCATCGCATTCCTCCTATCCCCTGAATCATATCCCCCCTTTACATATTCACACATGGGAGTGTGGTGTACAGCACGGTGCGTGTGGGTGTGTATATACACGGAGGGTGTGCATGTGCCCATCTCTCTGGACTGGCCATTGGCAGCTCTGGACTATTTTTCGTGTCTTTGGCTGGGGAAGGCCGCTGGGTCCCTCGCAGAGCTGGGCACATTTCCAGCAGTTAATACACTGGGACCCTTCTGTCTGAAGCTCTTGCCTTTGGCTGTTGTGTTATCGGGGAACTGAGTGGGGATGACTGAACGACTCGCCCAGCTGATCCAGATCCAGAACAATGGTTCTGGCCTCCCTGAGCGTCTTGTCTCTTATTCATTCCTCCTGCCTGGCTGGAGAGCGCAAGGTCCCCAGTCTACCACTCACAGCACTCCGCTGCATGCTGAGCGCATGGCACGCGAGTAGAGTGGTTCTGTGCACCCAGTACATCCTGCGTCTCTGTTGGTGCTCCTAGGGAGGGCATCCCAGCAAGCCGGGGGGGTTGTGCTCATCGGCTTCAGGCTCAGAAGCTGTCAGCATGGGGAAGGCACTGCACATATTAGCTTTCAGCTGGGGCCATGCCAGACCAGTGAGAAGGCTGACAGAGGCTTTGGGGGCCGGGCAGTGGGATTGGTGCACTCTCCTGGACTCGCATGGGGGCATTTGCAGCGTGTGCCTGCCTGTAACATGAGAGTGCAGAGAGGAAAGTCATTCCAGCACATGTCTCCCACACTGCGGAGCATGGGAATGATGGATTATCAGCATCACTGGCTCTGGTCGAGCTGCCCTGGCTCAGAGAAGTGCTGGGGGAGCTGCCAGGAGACAGTCCTAGTTGCAGCAGGGCGGAGGGAGGGGTGGAGCTGTTTTTCAGCCTCTGAAAAGTCTCCCTTCTTTTCTGGATGCTGCTTCTCCAGCCCTGTCAGTGCGATGTGGTCCTAGGCACCCTGCTGAGGTGCTCCTACTGTGCCTTAGGAATGGTGCAGCCCCAGGGCTCCTGCGCTCCGCTGCACCAGCCCCAGAACTGCGTGGCAAGGCAAGTGTGCTGTGTCTCCATGAACTCCCCTTTCCTCCCCGCCCCTGTGAGGACGCACACATCGGTGCTCCGAGATGGAAGGAAACACACAGTGATGTGCTGGATCTAGGACTCCAGTTCCCCAGACAGGTGCATGCCAGCAAAGGGGGAACTGGTAAGCCGGCTTCAGGAGCTCGTCTCCCTGGCTGCTCACTGCACTGTTCTTCAGGCAGCCCAGCTCCCCGGCCTGCACTTCTGGCTCCCCTGCTCCCAGGCCGCAGGCTGGGCTCCCCTTCGAGCTGGCCCCGCGCAGCGCAGGGAGCAGGCACTGTAAGTCAATGCTTCCCCCTGGTGGGGAAAGCTGGAGAACAAGAGGCAGCTGCAGGCCAGGCTGGGACGCAAATGAAATGTCAGGCAGCTCACTGCAGGAGATGGCTAATTCCAGGCCCCAAATGCTGAATTCTGTGAACTCTGGGAAAAATCCTGAATCTTGCTGTGGCAGAAGCAAAAAAAACTGCAGCGCCCGGATTGAAATGAAGAGGCCAGTCCACACCTACAGCTCAGTCACATACCAATGCCCGCTGGGCACTCAGACACCGGGAGCTGAGACACCAATCAGCACCTTCTGGTACTCATCAGCATCTCCTCAGATACCAAACGGTGCCCCCAGGGTGCTCACCTACCTGGACAGCACCTCCTTGGAGCTCAGACACCAAGCAGGACAGAGGGGGAAGGGAGGAGAAAGGAGGAGAAGCTGAGAATTATCAGCCAGTTACTGCTTCTGACTCTCTGCCCCAGCTCAGGGTAGATCAGCCCAGAGGCTACTCTAACTTGCACCAGCTGGCAACAGCCCCTAAGAAGCCATGTGCCAAGTGGAGATGGCCAGAATGATGTGCACTCCAGTCACCCCAGCCCACCTCTGCCATTCCCCTCCTCATCCCCATCCCCCCTGTGCCAATAGCTGGGGAGAGGGCAGCATTGGTACCGAAGAGACTGACTCTGCTCGCATGCTGGAGTCTTCCACACCAGTCTCCCCTTGCACTGCCTGAGAAAGCATTGATGGTGGTCCTGTGCAGGCTGCATGGGCTGGACTGCACCATAGCAGAGACAGGCTGCATGGGGGCTCCTGTATCCACATCAAGAGGAATGCTTGTGAGAACATCCTGCCAGGCCCAGGCTAGCACGGAGCACAGGCCAGAGAGGTGTCTCAAGTCCAGTTAGGTACCTCCAACTCCACAGGCCAAGCAAAGCAAAAGAGGTAATGGCTCGGCCATAAGCCGGGGGGAGTCACCCTGAGACTCTCCAAAACATTGCTCTGGCCCTGTGCATAGAACCAGCAATCATCGGGGACACGCAGCAGTTGGGATCGAGGCCGCGAGCTCCAGAGTTAGCCACAGGAAGTGCCATTTGCTTAGACTCTGAAATTCTCCATGACAACAATCCTAGGTGGCTCCGCTTCTGGAGTTAAAAAGAATTGGGTAACCGACTTTCCTCTCCGTACGGCCCACTGCGGCAGTCTCGGCTGTCTCGCTTCCCTGTGCACTGTGCAGCGGGGGAAGGGTGAAATCTAAGGCGCATGGTGCAGTGGCAAGTCTTAAAACCCACCATGGTGGAGAAAGGCTGGTGAGCCCTCCAGACACCAGACTCTCTAGTTCCTCAGAAAAATGTGCACAGGCCACGGGAGGCTTCGGGAGTAGGGGGAGCTGACTTTAAAGTCTGAAGGTGAAAAGTACCTAGACTGGAAATAGAAGAGTCAGGGGAACCAAACAAGAACAGGCAGAATGAGTTGAGACTTGCAGGGAAATGCAAGGGGCTGGAGAAAAGCAGAATGAATTAATGCTGACAAAGGCGCTAGTGGGAATAGGAAGGAATTCTACAATATAAAGCAGAGAAAAAGCAAGTACAGGGAGCAAGTCAATCCATTAATACATGAGAAAGGAGCTAAAATTAACGAGATCTCAGCAATAGCCAAGATAATGAAGCGTTTTCATTTTCTTATTGTCTTCACAGCAGAGCTGGCAGTTGTGAGGCACCCTCCTTAGTACACTTCATCACACTCTGCTCAATGGAGGGCATGGCCGGTTAGGGAGATCCAGTCAATCTGCTCAGGCTGGGATTTCCACAAGAGCCCAAAGGAGCTGGGTGCCCAAATGCACTGGCTGCTACTCCCTTAGCAGAGCCGCTTAGACAATGTCTGTGACTATTCAGCTATGCTGCTCAGCTCATGGGAATGAGTATTTGTTTGGACCAGTGTTTAGGGCACAGCTGCTCTTCCACAAACTCTTGTATCCTCGCAGGGACAATGGCACTCATGCTCCCCTCTTCTCCCTCTTATCATTCTGCAATCATCCAGTCAGGGAGCAGAAATGATACCATGTGACTTAGATGGCCAATCACAGATCACAAACGATGAATATCTAACAGCTTAATTCAACAATCTGCAAACCCTCCTACCCTAGAAATTGTTTGTCCGAACTAGTCAGCAGCCCATTGCGATAACAAAAAAAATCATTCCCAGAAAGCGGAATTGGTGCCGACAGAGAAAAAAGATCTCAGGCCACTACAAATATTGCATGCACTGAAAGATGCTCAGTAGCTGCTACGCGCATGAGAGTCCAGATGTGTAACAGGGAAGGAACAAACACAGCTCTCCCCCTAGAACGGAGAGCAGGCTCAACGATCAGCCAAGCTTGCTAATGGCTGAGGTACTTGTCAGAAGAATGTGGCCCACATCCGCAGCACATGAAACCATCTCATCTCATTAGGGAAGTCTGGGTAACTCGCTTTATTTGCCCACATGAATCAGTCCTGAAATGCAGTGGCCAAACAGCAGGCAGGGCAACCCCTCCTTCCAAGGATCTCAGCTCAGCACTGCTGCCCAGTGCCCAGGGAGGAACTGACTCTAATCAGACACTCTCCTGCTGCTCACACAGCACCCCCTCTCCCAAAGTGTCTGGACACCACACCCTGCTTACCCTCACACTAACAACAACACAGCTTGTTTTTCCAGGAGTCAAAACTAAGAAAAAGGACTTGGAAAATTGTGCTTCACATTGCAACCTGGGGCTACCCATGGAAAGAGCATTATTCTCTATTTCCCTCATTATCTGACACCTGGGTTGATAGCCAAACACTATTCACTGGATTATTTGTTCATTGAGCTTTTTTGCTGACAATTGTCAAATACTGTAGAACCCCAGAGTTACGAACTGACCAGTCAACCACATACCTCATTTGGAACTGGAAATACGCAATCAGGCTGCAACAGAGATCAAAAAAAAAAAAAGAGCAAATATAGAACAGTGCTGTGTCACACGGAAACTACTAAAAAAATAAAGAGAAAGTTTTCAAAAAAGATTTGACAAGGGAAGGAAATTGCTTCTGTGCTTGTTTCATTTAAATTAAGATGGTTAAAAGCAGCATTTTTCTTCTGCATAGTAAAGTTTCACAGGTGTATTAAGTCAATGTTCAGTGTAAACTTTTGAAAGAACCACCATAACTTTCTGTTCAGAGTTATGAACAACCTCCATTCCCGAGGGGTTTGTAACTCTGAGGTTCTACTGTACATGATTTGGAAATCAATGTTTTCACGATTCAACACTCTCTAGTCAATGAGGACCAGACTGTGACCGCCTCCCTCTGGCAGAGTGGTTCCTTCATCCTGGGATTTCAGTGGCGCTGCTCCTGGTGTAAGGTGCTACTCAGCCAGAGCAAGGGTATCAGAAATGGGCCCTTGTTAATTAAGGTTATTATCTTTATTATGTATTGTGTATTATTTTGTAGGCTGGTGAAGGTGACGGCAGAGCCAGCTGGTTGCAAAGGGAGTAATGTGTGCATCTTGACTGGCTGCTCAGGTGGCAGGGGCGGCTCCAGCCACCAGCACACCAAGCAGGTGCCTGGGGCGGCAAGCCTCAGGGGGCGCTCTGATGGTCGCTGCGAGGGCGGCAGGCAGGCTGCCTTCGGCGGCATGCCTGTGGAGGGTCTGCTGGTCCCGTGGCTTCGGTGGACCTCCCACAGGCTGCCGCCGAATTCCCGGGACCAGGGCCCTCCCGCAGGCAAGCTGCCGAAGGCAACCTGCCTGCCGTGCTTGGGGTGGCAAAATGCCTAGAGCCGCCCCTGTCAGATGGGATACTTTGGGCTTAGTTTCTCCTTCCCTGACCTAGCCCTTTGTGTAAAGGTTCGTTCAGCTCCATGGGTTCCTTGGCCAACACATTTCATCTGGATCTTACAGCTTCAGTTCTCTGATCCCCTGCGTAGCTGGAGGATGGCTGGATAGACGGTAGCGGATCCCATTCCTATCTCTCCAGCTACCTTTCTTGCTGGGTTTAGGGCGACCAGATGTCCCCATTTTATAGGGACAGTCCCGATATTTGAGGCTTTTTCTTATATAGGCTCATATTACTCCCCACCTTGTGTCCTGATTTTTCACAATTGCTGTCTGGTCACTCTAGCTGGGTTAAATGTGACCCTGCTGCTTCTAGTGCTCGAAAACTGAGATCTTTTCATCCGTGATTGGCTGCTAATGGTGAAGCGCTGCAGTTTCATGACTGCAGACAGCTGCAGGGGGACTACAGCCGCGGCAGAAGTTCTGCACTAGGACTGGGTGCCAGTGTCAGAGAGCACTGTCTGGGCTTGGAGACACAGCCTGAGAATCGCCAGTTCCTGCTGCCTGCACAATCTTCTCCAGCCTACTCAGTGTCATCCCACCCTCTCAGATCCTGCCCTGGGCTGTCTCAGAGTCGATGCAGCCACACCCTGCCCTTTCTCCAGCCTTCCTGCACATTCTGGCCAGTAGGATATTCACAAAAAAACTTGCGATTCATCACCACCTGGTGTGCTGGTGAGCTGAAGACGCAAAGGGACCTGCGCACATTCACAGTAGTGCATGTGCTGGTGAGCTGAAGACGCAAAGGGACCTGCGCACATTCACAGTAGTGCATGTGCTGGTGAGCTGAGAAGACAAAGGGACCTGTGCACATTCACACTAGTGTATGTGCTGGTGAGCTGAGAAGACAAAGGAACCTGTGCACATTCACACTAGTGCATGTGCTGGTGAGCTGAGAAGACAAAGGGACCTGTGCACATTCACACTAGTGTATGTGCTGGTGAGCTGAGAAGACAAAGGGACCTGTGCACATTCACACTAGTGCATGTGCTCGTGAGCTGAGAACACAACGGGAGCGCTTTGCACATTCACATTAGTGCACACAGCGTGCTGGCGACAGTCTTTTGTGCACATTTATTTTTTGTAACATTTCAGCTCTGATTTCTCCAGTAAATGAGATGAAGCACAGCACCTCCCTTGGTTTAGTCCCGCTCTCTTTTCCATCTTTCTTTCCTCTTTGACTTTCTCCTGCCATCAGCTGTGGGGTTTTTCCTGTCTTTTCTCAGTCACTTTTACTCTGCTATTTAAGTCTTTCTTTCCTCTTTTTCCCTGCCCAGCCCAGATCCCCCATTTCCTGTAACCTTGGGGTGGTCATTGTCACTCCCCTCCCCTCTAGTTCCACATCTCCTGTGCATGTGACTCTGCCCATCATCTCGGACTCTCCGGCGCCTGTGTAAGTGCTACTGCTTCGACTCCTCCCACGGTGCAGCCCTTGGTGCCAGCCTCCTTCACAGCCGCCCGGTCCCCAGAGGCCATTGTGTGCAGAATGCTGCTATCTGCTGTTCCATGTGCCCAGAGAATCCCCAGACATCTCCACTGCCCCTCCACAGCTTTCACAAGCTACCTCAAAACTGCTTGCTCCACCTCAACTCTCTCTGCATCCCATCCCCTGCCCCTGCTCCCTTAATTCATCCAGCACCTACCTCTGCTTTAGCCGTTTGCACATCTTGCATTACCGCAGCCTGTTCTCTGTGGAGGAGCCCCCACGTCTCTCTCTTCCTCTGCCACCAGTCTTCATCTCGTTTCAAATCTCGGCTGTAAAGCTCTCTGTGCTCTGGCCTGCGCCTCTGGAGCGTATTTCACCAAGAACAGTCTCACTTTTGCCTGTCATTGAATTGCGGCTGCAGATCTGATTATGGGCACCAGTCAGGCCCGTAGCGGGAGGGAGCGCAGCCTAGTGAGCAGGGTGCTGGATTGGGAGCCGTGAGGGCTGAGTTTCTAGAAGCATGTTGCAGTTCTGAGCCAGGCAGCATATTTCTTTCCCAAGGCAAATTGCTCCTCGTTTTCCCCGTAACTCTCTAATCAATTTCTGAAGAGGAATGCAGTCCCCAAGGGACCCCTGGACAAGAGGGATGAGCCCTGGCAGGGACATAGTGGTCTAACAGGCAATTAGGAAGCACATTTCCATTGTATTTAGGGAAAGATGCAGTATCAGTGCAGGAATTTGTTTAACAACTTCCTCCCTTTCTATATGAACCAATCTACATGGATCAGACATCGGTGTGCGTTCAGGCCTGCCGACAGCAATTTCGGGCCCCAGGGCAGAACAGTCAATGGGCACTCTTCTGGTGTGGCCAGGGCTGCCATACGCCCTCCTGGCTGCCAGTACCACCCACATGTGCCTAGGAGCCCTGCGGCCCACCCAGGCCATTTAAAATGGCCTGGGGCCTAGGGTGACCAGATAGCAAGTGTGAAAAATCAGGACAGGAGGTGGGGGGGTAATAGGTACCTATATAAGAAAAAGCCCCCCAAATTGGGACTGTCTCTATAAAATCGGGACATCTGGTCACTCTATGGGCCACTGGGCCCTTTTAAATCTGAGCAATTGCCCCCTTTGTCTCGTGTCCCATGGGCGTTACATGTCTTTTCACAGAGCACATTATAGTGCGCAGCTTTAGCTCAAAGCACAGAGACTCACCTTTTTAGTTCCAAAGTCCCTGGTTCAGTCGTCAGTCACAACAGTGGTCATTACCTCCAAGTGTTTGCAGGCGTAATTTGGACATGCCTGTGTGTCTGCGCGTGCATGTCTGTCAAACCAGGAGCATGCGCTTGTGTGGCTTGAGTCACTGCCCTGGAGGCAGTGCTGGGATGGATGTGTAGTGAATGCAATGCTGAGTCTGTTCAGGAGTGTGGAGTATATCTGCTCTGCAATCACACTGTGGGACTGCAGCTTCTGCAGACATACTGAGCTAACGGGTGCCAGAGCAGGAAAGCTGTGGCAATGCATTCTGCTGCGCAGGCTGCACAAACCAGCCCAAATCCTGGGTAATTCCTCATGGAGTTAGCCTGTGCTGAAGCTCATCCTGCTGCGGCTTTGCTGCTCCAGGACCTGAGCTACCAAATGAAAGCTAGCTCAGGTATGTCAGCTGGAGCTGCCGTCACACCCAGTGACTGCTGTCTAGACAGACCCACAGACCCTGGAGCTGCCTGGTTCTGGAGCTGGCAAATGATGCGCTTCACACTGTGACCACACGTCAGCCTGAATCCAGGCCTGGCTCAAGCATCCCTGGAGTGGATCACAGGGATACACTACATTTGTGAACACAATGCATAGATAAGCACATCCAGTATACACCGTCTCTGCTGGCCTGTCCGTGCATCTCTCTATGTGAAAATGTACATACTGCAATTACATTGGGTTCGTGTATCTGTGTGCAAAGTTACTGTGTGGGTGTGTGTATTGGTGCAAGGTTAAGTCTTATCTGTGTGTACCACTGCATGCATGTCTCCAGCAGAGTCTGGCTTTGCTTGTGTCTGTGACTTGGTGTGTGTGTGTGTTGTGTGTATTTTTAAGCTGCCCTCCTCCTGAACTTGCGTCTGTGGGCTTGGCTGCCAGTGGTGTCTCAGAGCCAGTTGTGGGGATCCAGTTAAGGAAGCTCCTAATTGTTTCCAAACGCCTGTCTTAGAGTGTGTTGTCAGGAAAGCATCTGCAAGAGGCTCTTCCCCCCAGTGTCAGGTTGCGTGCACAAAGCAGGCAGCTCAGAATGGTGGCAGAGGCACCCACCAGACACACCACAGAGACCTGCTCAGTCCCAGTTGCTAAAAATCAGCTGTCCAGCGCCCTCCTTCCCAGGTGTCACGCGGAGCTGGTCAAACATTATCCATCAAACCATTTACCCTGCACATTTCGCAACATTTTCCAAATAAAATCTTTGCTGAGCAATTCTTTCCACCATTTGTCCATCGCTAGCCGCAGATAGCCATCAGCGTTCCCGTCTGTAATGGCTTTTGGAACAGTGCTCTGCAGATGGCTTTAGAGCTGCGATAACAGCCTGGGATGTGCACTCAGAGATGGGCTCAAGCTGCAACATAAACAAGATGTCTCATCTTCACCACTCACGCCAGCACTGCCAATCCGAAACGTTCAGGAGTCAGGCTGCTAAAAATCATGACATTAGCTTAAAGCTCATGCGATTTTTAGAAAATATTAAATGGAGGGGGGAGGGGAGTGGTCTAGGCCTTCTAGTTTGGGAGATTTAGGCTGCACTCAGGCCACGTTTTCAAAGTGCAGCTGTGGAACATACCTTTATTTTAAATGAAAACTGTGATTCTTGTGTATTCACAAGGCTCCTGCATCCAGGGCTTTAAGGGCAACACCAGTTCTCATGAGAATTAAGATGAAATTGTAAAAGTGTCTTCCCTGCATCAGAGTGCGCAGATCAGGGGCTTTGCTTTAGACTGCAGCTCTATTACAGCCGATGATACCATTGGGGTTCAGGCAGGAGTTTCATTCTCCGGGTTTTCAGGTTCTCAGAACTTTCACAGAGATTCACCTGGAAATTTCCCAGTTTGGGCTGAATCCCAGAGGTGCTTTTTTTTTTTTTTTTTAATGCTTGAGCAAAATAGGTTAATCCAGTTTTGAGTAAAAGACAGGTGGGAAACTCCACTTTCCTTCCTTGGAAGTAAATTTTAAGACCCTTTTTGTCCATATACCTTAAAACTGGCAGAGGTTTACATTTGACCATTTCAGGGTGGCTACTTCCTCACTGAGCACAAGGAGCTTTCAATAGCTACAAAACCCTTGAAGTGATCTGCTTTCACACACACGTTTATGCAAACCATTGGGTTAACTTTGGGATGTGGGGTCTCTTGGCCCGGGGATCCACTTTATAAAGACTGCAGGGTCCAACAGAGGGAGCCATTTTTCTGCATCGCTTGCGCATTTCTCAAAAACTAACATTCTTGCTTTTAAAAAGTTGATAGGGAGAAGAATTAAAACACAAAACTTCCTGTAACTAAGCTTGTGAATTTAAATACAGAAAAGTCCAAATGTACAAAGTCGATGGCTACACACACAACCTGTGCTCTGCCCCTTTGTGCAGATACATTTTTATAGGCCCAGCTGGTGACTGCAACTATAATTAAGGCTCAGACACAGCTCTCTGTAAGACCCAGTTTTCAGCTGTGTGTATCTTTGCCAAATTTTAACTCTTTGGGCTGAATTTTTCCCATACTAGCTGATTTTTTCCCAGCTAATAGTTCAGCCATTTCTCAGAATGAAGAGAGGAGAAAAGATATTGTTTGGCACGTTACAAACATCTGGCAACCTTTGATTCAGCAGCTCCCCTTTGTGCTTTGGAGCAGGGACCTGAAATTGGCAGGGATGCGCTGTTTGCCATCCCTGGGAAAGTCGGCCCAACATTGGCCAACTTATAAGCCTTTGAGAAAGGTCAATTCAACACATGCTCTGTGGGGCCTTTCTAGAGCTTCAGAGCTAGATTCTCTGAAGATTCCATCCCCACTGAGCATGCTCCAGCCTGGGGCTGGGCAGGACTTTCCCTGTAATTCCCCCACTGGGCTGGGTGGGACAGGCTGTGGCCAGGGCAGGAGCCTCTCTTGAAACCCAGGCAGCATGCAGGAGGAAGCTACTTCATTCAAATGCAGAAGGGGTGTGAGCCAGACCTGGGGGGCGGGTGTGGAGGGGAATAAATTGGGACAAGGATCCCAGAGGGTGGTGGAGAAGACGGGGACTGGCAGTGGGGGAGGAGGAAAGAGAAAGATGGAGTTGGCGGGCGGGGGGGACTGATACCAGCTGGTCAAGGAGACTGGAACTGGGATGAGAAGCCTCTGTAGTGGTGATTTGGACTTGCTCGCTGAGTAGAATGGGACTGGGTCAAGGTGGTGAAAAGACAGGATGGAGACAGTGACAGGTTGAAGGGGACAGGGCAGAAGGGGTGAATTGGGGGGAGATGGCACAAGTGTCTGTGACCAGTACAGCGCTCCCCCCCCCGCCAGAGTTGGATTGGAATCCAAGATTCCTGAGTCTCTCCATTCCTCTGGGGTCAGCAAGTATCTATGAAATAGACAGTGTGTGTCTACATAAAGGATGACAACCTACTACTGCTATCAGTTATTTCCTTAGCACGAGTGCCAGAGGGTTGGGCAGTGAATCTAATGGGTCTAACTCTGCTGGTGAATGATGTGGGTGTCAATATGATGCCATGTGATGGAATTTCTGTTTTTTTCAGTGTGCTTTTTTAAAATCCTAGGAAATTACCCATAAAAAAACTACATTAAAAGAACATTAAGGTTGCAAAGTCAAGTGCTCAAAAATTGCTCAGGCAACCTCCATTCAGGCCCCTGGTGCCTATGCGTTATGATTCAGTCTTTAACTACATGATCACAGACTGTTTTTCCACAGGATCCCTGCCACAGAATGGGCCCAGTGCACAGAATAGGCCTTGTGTCTGCCAATAAATCACGGTTGTGTAGTAAAGGAGGTTGTTGTCTGTAGGACCCCTGCAGAAATTGGAAGGTGGAGGGTGAATGAGGCAGGAGGTTGCAGGAAGAAAAAGGAAGGCCAATGTTAATGCAGTTGAATGCATTACTTGAGACCTGATTTGTAACATATGGAACTGAAGTCAGTGGGAACTGTGCTTTGAACATATAAAGTGGTACATAATGCTAAGAGCTCTCTAAAAATAAGGTCCCCAGGTGTCTCAAATTGTGCACCCAAAGCTAGTGGGCACTTTTGACCTTAATCACCCTGTGCCTCAGTTTCCCATTTATGAAATCAGAATAAAAACTCCTCATCTCATAGGGGTGTTGTGAAAATAAATTAGTGAACATGTGTGGCACGCTCACTGATCGTACTCTCATGGAGAACACCATAGAAAAGCCCATGAAGAAATGAATAATTCTGTCTTCAGAGCAGAGTGTGAACTGTGTACAGTAAATAAGGCCTGGGGGCCACACACCAAATAATGAGGAGAAAATTGCAACCTTAATATGTTCTTTGAATGTAGTTTGTGCGTGTGTGTGATAATGATATAGAGCCCGATTCCCTGCTGTGTAAATCAGCAAAGCCCATTGTATCTATATCATTTCTAGTTACATGCTCTCACATCCTGTGTAACATCATACAGTGTCTTCTACAACCATGAACACACAGGCTTTGCTAAAGTATACTGGATTCAGGGCTGGCTCCAGGCACCAGCATGCCAAGCGTGTGCTTGGGGCGGCATGCCGCAGGGGGCGCTCTTTCGGTTGCTGGGAGGGCGGCAGGCGGCTCCGGTGGACCTCTGGCAGGAGTCCCTGAGGAGGGTCCGCTGCTCCCGCGGCTCCGGTGGAGCATCCACAGGGATGCCCACGGGAGGTCCACCGGAGCCACGGGACCAGCGAGTGGCAAAGCGCCCCCTCGGCGTGCCGCCGTGCTTGGGGCAGCAAAATAGCTAGATCCAGCCCTGACTGGATTAAATAGAAATGCTCACAGACTACCACAGTACTGTTAAACTCTGTGCATAGAAAGACAAGGGTGGGGGGAATATCTTTTATTGGTCCAACTTCTATTGGTGAGAGAGATGAGCTTCCGAGCCACGCAGAGCTCTTCTTCAGGTCTGGGAAAGTATCACCATGGAAAATGCAATGAGAAGATTTGCTTTGGGAGAGAAGACCCCGTGAGAACTTCCCAAACCCCATGGGGGCTCTGTGTGTGTGAGGGGGGAGCTGTGTTTGTGCGGGATCTGTGTGAGGGGGACTCTGTGTGAGGGAAGCCCTGTGTGAGGTAGCTTTCCAGGGAGAGTTTTACAAACAAAGAGACATTTTCAGCTCGCTACTGAAATGGCTGAAGAGCCAGGGGCTGCCTGAGGGGTGGGGAGAGTCTGTTGCACTTCTTTGTCCGTGTGGGGAACCTGGCCTCGTTACTGTACACATTCTGGGTGCTGGAGATCTGGGGCCTGGAGCAGCCCTGGAGAGGTCCCACATATACAAGGATGGGTGCTGTGGAGCCATCGAAGGCAGAGCACTAAGAAGGGAACTGCAGGAGCCGGGTGAGAGGAAGTAATGGTCTGGGGAGCACTGCAGCCCAGGTGGGTGGAAATGGGTCATAGCACCCCGAGCTGTCAGCGCCATGCCTGCAGTCTGACTCTGTGCACCCCAGCTGAGGAATTTCAAGGTAACAGTCTCTGCGTTTCCAGAGAATTCCAGCTCTCTGAGACCCGTGCTGGGCTCCACAGGACTCTTGTTTGCCTTAAAAAGGGAATTTCCAGGACCTTCAAACACTTTCACAGGAAACCAATGAGGGAGCTCTTAAAGTGGAATGTGAATAAGTGCTGTGTCAGGGCCAGTGCTCAGCACCCTACAGGATTGAGCCCAGGTCTGTGTTAAGTCTCTGACTACCTCTGGGTTCCAGAAAGCCTTGAAGGCTGAAAGGTGGCTCCAGGATTTGGAATTTCCATCTCTGGGCACAGAACCAAACCCTGGCATTCTCAAGACTGCTTCCCTATTCTCAACTCACCTCACAATACGATATCACCAGGCTGTCCGACGAGCTCTGATGGCCTAAAGTTCCAGAATAATTCCAAGACTTGTTATAGCTCTGCTTTCAAATGGAGTGATGGGTCTGGAGATAATCCCCAGTGTGCGATTGCCAGGTGGTGGCCAGATATTCTCAGAGAGAACTTCACCAGCCAGAAGATCCTGCTGCCCAGGGCCTGAACTTCCATCTATACACCAAGCAGCCAAGACTCAAAAAGGACCCATGGAGGGTCTGAAGGCACCAGTTCTATCACATTGTTCAGCTGGGAGTCTAGTTCTCCTGGGTTTGTCTCATCAGACAGTTGTTCTTTGGAATCTCTTACATTTTCCTCCCCGTTCAGTAGTTGTGGAACTGTCCTATTTTTCACCCAATTTCAGGGGAGCTCTAGGCTTCCAAGGATCACTAAGAGTCAGAAAAGAGTTAGACCAAACTCACAAGGATTTCTGAACTGTACCCAATTCTTTCAGGCTTCATCTCTAAGTGCTAGTGAACTCCTAGAATCTGCTGCTTTCTCCAGATTCTAATGGAATTCCATAGCTTGACACCTGAGAAATTACCAGGCTGAGAACAAAAGAAAATGAACTGCCGGGGACATTCCAGGTATCCTGGAAAGGTACCTGCATTAGTTAATGCACTTTTCTTAATATAGCTGCCTACCATGTAAGTCAATTTCAATGGAAAATAGAAGGAGGGTAGGTTTATAGACAGGAGTATGGCAAGAGAGAAGCACCTGTCAACCACAGTGGAAAGTCTCTAGGCCCGGCTATTTCCATCCTCAGGACACACTGGGACTTCAGGCAGGCTTTGTTGATAACATAAACTTTATTGCAAATAAAATGTGATGATGTCTACATGAGAAGAAATATATACACCAGGTGATATTGACTACAATTAACCATACAACAAGGAAAGATCCGTAACCTAGAGATCTACTGAAATCCATATTGCATTTATCTTGGAATAATCAGGGCTGGGCTGGGAGAAGGGGTGCAAGATTACTTTTGTTCTCATCGCTTCTAGTTAAAGTTGTTACAGGGTCAGAGTACACGGTATTTTGAACAGATACTGGTGAAGGATGATACATTTCCACCCTACAGGGCTAGGTGGCAGTGTGCACAAAACATTCTCTCACTCAAATGTCATCATGTTTAAGCAAAGATTTCCGCACAATTTGGAAATGATTCCATTTCCATTTCCAGAATTGTAATATCCTGAGTGTTTTCTGTGACTGCAGAAATTCAGCCCTGAATCCATTTATCTTAGGCTTTGCTTGGGATGTTGCAAGTTTCTTCAGGGGCTAGAACACAAGCCACGTTCCTTCTGAGCAAAGTTGTCTGCACATCAAAGAATTTTCTGTTTTGATTAATTTTATTGGTGGCAGATAGTCCTATGAAGGAGATTGCAGCACGGACAGATTAGCATTTCAATCAGTTGCATTAAACACAGAGAAATAATCCTCACAGGGGTGTGCTAACAGACTGTGTGACAGAAGAGGTACCATAAAACCTTTCCAGGCTGGAATCCATCCTGGGTTTATTCCTAATGTCTTTACCCAGTTCTAATCCCCCACGACGCGGATGAATTAGGAACCCACATGCTGCTGCCCCAGAGAAATGCTTCCCTTCCCCCACAAACTTCAGCACCCTCGAGAAATCCGGGTGACCTACCCCAAAGGTCGTGAGCACTAAGAGATGCCAGATAGAGTACATGAAACACTGCAGCATTACGAAACAGAACTCAGCCCGATGCTGGCGAGGGAATGGAAGAGGAAAAGAAAGACGGGCAGTAATGCTTGTGTGCCTTAACCCTTTCCACACCAGTGTTAGCACAGGGGATGAAGTTCCTAGCATGGAAAAGGAGATGCCTGGAGCAGGACCATCTGGGCTGCCCTACCTAGCCCAGCATCCTCCTGGCTGGCTCTGTGTGGCTGGTATTAAGAACTACAACAAATCTCACCACATTCTGGCCCAAATGCAAAGCCCACTCCTTCTGCCTTCCCTTCGCCAGTAACAACACGGAGCCATCAGTCAATAACAATCATCATTAAGAAAAACGCATGCCCCTGCAATCTCTCTGTCGGGGGCAAGAACCCTGGATTGGGGCCAGTCACTGTGGTTTTTTGTAACTCTGGAAGGGGTTCAGATACCACAGTGATGGGCACTGCACAAGAACCTACTCAGAGTAAAGCAGCGGAATGGCCATGCTGGCACAGCATCATGTCTCCAAATGTGACCAGCACCAGATGCGTCCAAGGAAGGTGCAGGTACACAGCATGACGGATAATGTGTAGCCCACATTCGGCCCTGAGCAGGAGTTTAATATCTCTTCCAAAACGTGTGTTCGCATTAGCTGTTATAACTCCAATATTCTTGCTATCCATGTAAATCCCTGTTGGAATCTTGCTAGATTCTTGGCCTCAACTACATCCCATGGCAAGGAGTTCCACAGTCTAGCTGTGCATTGGATGCAAGAGTATCTATTATCAGTTTTGAATGTACGACCTTTCCACTGAGTTCAATGGCCCCTTGTTCTGTGTGAGGAGACAGGGAGAACAGAAGTTCCCAGGCTAGCTCCTCTATCCCAGTCATTATTTTATATACTTTTATCATGCCTTCTCTTATTAGAAAAGTATATAAAATAATGAATGGGGCAAAGAACATAGATGTGGAAAATGGGGGGTGGAACGCCAGTCTCCCTGCTGTGTTGTTCAGTACTACACCGCTGAGGTTAGAGGGGGTATGATTTTCTTTGTGACCCGAACTAGTGATCAGCTTGTGCCCTAATGCCTAAGGATCAACAGGGGCAGCTAGGAAGCACTTACTCATCTAAGCAGTTCCAGTGAAGTCCAAGACAGTACTGGCATGAACAAGTACCTACCAGTATCAGGAAGGATTGCACAATCTAGCCCTAAATGGTTCCTACACATCACCTGGCCCCAATGTCAGTGACACCATTAAACAGGATGGCAAAAGGTTAGAAGCACACCCCAGGACAGAGTTCCAGGGAGCCAGAGCTCTCTGCCCCTTCAGCAAGTGAGGCTCCTATCTACTGGATAGGCAGCAGGTGTAGAACGCAGAGGGAAGCTGACAGGCATGGCAGCGAGACAGAGAAATGTTAACAAGAAGAAAATCAGCAAGTGACTTGCCGAGTTCTGTAGTGTGATTACTAAAACAAACACATGAAAAATCTCTATTTCAACACATGGTCAGAAATGCCAGTGCCATTGGGGGTTATTCCGCCCTCTAAATACCTGGCTTTCTGCTTGCGTTCATACTAAAATACTCTAAAGTGTTTTAGGTTTTTTTATTTTATTTTATTTTATTTTTACAAATGCTCAAACTTTCCTGCCACAAATTATTCTTGGCTGGGTTACAAGTAGCGTGGCTGCCTATAGCCATTTCTTTTTAAAAGAAACCAATTTATAAAATAGAGGGAAGGCTTAAGAGATATTTTGGTTACATGATTTTTTCAGCCGTAACATGCAGTGAAAGTTCAGGAGTTCTCACCTTTGTCTGCCTGAAAACGCCTCCTGAGCTGAACGCACTTCCAGCAGTTCTGATGTGCTCTCACCTTTACAGTCTGGTAGTTTGGAAAGTGCTGTGTTAATGATGTAAACTGGAGACATTTCATCCCATGCCCTCCCCATGCACCCAAAAAGGTTTGGGGATTTTGGACATATGAACTTTGTGAGGACTCAACCCAGCATTGCCAACCTATGTCCAAAAACTACGAGTCAGTTCCTCGAAAATATGAGATTGGCTTAAAAATCATGAGTGTTTTTTATAAAAATAATCAATGTTGAGTTCTTGTTATTTCTTTTCTGGTTTCTGGGTCTTTAGGGTGCACTCGAGTCACGATTTCAAGACACACAATGAGTATCACTAAATCTCACGATACAATGGCAAGAGTTGTCAATGTTGTCAGTCCCAGGATAATGGATGCAAACAGCCAAAGTTTATGGCCAGTGTCCATGTAATTAACCCCAAGGTCAAACAAAAAAAATTAACTTTACAGGCAAAACATATTGCTTTAAAGAAGGATTTTACTCTTTGGCCTGGGCTAAGCTAGACAATGGCACAACCACATTGGTTTTAGTTGTTAAACATTGCTGAGAACAACTTCAGGGAAGAGAGGTTGAGGATTTTCTTTTAACCACTGGCCTGGAAGTCCCAAACCACAACAGCAGTTTTCATGGGCAGGGCAAACTGCGTACTGGAAGTCAACTCTTCAGAGATGAGATACAGGGGGCATCTGAAGGACTATTCTCAAAGCCATAGAGTTCAAGGCCAGAAGGAACCATTATGGAATAGCAAAGGCAGAAAGCGTCAGCCAGCGGCTCCTGCATCAAGCACTAACTTTTGGTTGAGCTAAACCCTACTACAGGGCTCAAATAGCACTTGAGAGGTGCGTAGTTCTTGTGCTATCTCTCTTCAGAGAGCTGAGTTTCATCCTATGCATGCCCCCGGTAAGAAAGGAGACAGCTAAATCTTAGAGAACAAGAGACCAACCAACACCCTTCTGCTGGGGTCTGATACCCCACCCTATACCTCCCTCCCCAAGCATTGCTTGGCCTGCCAAGACTCTGCCAGTATGTAGCTCACTCCATCTTCCCACAGGGGCATGTTTTCAAAGACCGAAGTTGTCCTTCCGGTGAAATATCCTCTGTCCCGTGTAACAACCCCAGAGAAAGAGCCAGGGATATGGACTCACATCTGTTACGAGGGTAGTTTCTGACTAACATTTCCTTCTCCAGCAGTCGAGGAGTGAGACTGGGCCAGACAGATGGTGTTTTTGTGGAGGCTTGGCAGCATGAACAGCGTGTGCTCCAGAGACAGTTCCATGCAGTGACAATCCTGGAGCAGGTCTGCGATGGTGGCAGCTAGTTTAATACCCAGCCCTTAGGGTTTGGGTAGCAGGCCCAGAGGGTTCCATTTATAAGCCTTTGGATTCCCACTGCTAGACACAAAGCAAAATTGTCATTTTATCACCTACTGGGTGTTGGGGGTGCAAGAATTTGTTCTCCATGGTCTGAGAAGTGAGGTTGACATGAGAGAGTACAGACTTCCCAGTCATTACCGCCTGGTTGTACAGGCACTCTTGTGTGTGTGGGCTGGGAGGAGAGGCACAGGTACAGGCGCCTACCCTGGGAGCTGTGCGGCTGCTGGCTGAGGGGTGGGTTCCCCTCGCTGGCTCAGCACACTGGGAGGTTTCATCTGGCTGGGGATTGTTTGGGTAAGTCGTGATGGATCACGCATGCTCTGATGTCAACAGCCGAGGGACAGCGGGAGACAGAAATGTATCCTTGCAATGTTTTAAAGCAAAGAGAACATCAAAAGATCTCCAGGAAGTATCAAGCAGCCAGAGTTCAGCCATCTCTGAAACAGATCCCTCCTCTCGTCTCCATGCATGGGTAAGGAAAGAGACTCCCAAGACAAAGGGGAGAGCAAGATCAAAGGAAGATGTTAAGCTATAAATCAGGTCTCCTCCCTCTCTCTCTCGCCCTTTCCCCTCTAGACCCAGGAAACCCTCCATGCCCCAGACACAAATTCAGAGATCCACAGAGCTTCTCCAGCCTGCTTCTTTCAGGACTTGCATCAGTCTGGCCCTGCTCCTTTTCACTGGCTCTTGGTGCTGCCCTACTCACAGGTAAGAAGTACAGCAGGGTAAACCCCCTACCAGCAAAGGGGCAGCTTCTTGGCCCTCCCAGTGAAATCCACCAGAAAATTCACATCTGCCTCCAAATCAGAAGGCTCATTCTGGGCCCATGGTAGAATTGATTTCTATCACATTTTAGGTGGCTGGCAAAAGGGGACCCTGAGCTAGGGTACCGTGGCCATTGGGTCCTCCCCAACCACTTTGTAGGGGACTCAAACATGAACACATAGTGCCCCAGCCTCCGCTCACAGAAAGCTCGTCCTCAGTGCCAGAATGGACTTGCCAAGTCTCCTCCGAAAAGTCAAGAGCCCCCTAGTTGGAGACTTCACTGGGGAATGTTAGCTCCAGCAAGCTGAGTACGTATGGAGCAGCCATGCCCAACAGGCAGGGCCGATCCAGCAGCAGGCAGGCAGCCTGGACCCACTCAAGTGCCACTAATCCTCCAGTGACTTCCCATAATTCTCCCCATGTGCCCAGAAAAGACAGACAAGTTCCCCCAATTCACAGCAAAAGAATTCCCAGAGCAGCTCCGCTGACAGCAGGGCTAAGGAACGTGTCGCAGACCTCTTTGTGCCACACACGAGAGAGCGCAGTGCCAGAGTGCTCACAGCAGCTCAAGGGCGGTTTTGTCGTCTGGCTGCTCTCACTGCAGCTGGCCTACCCCGAAGGGAGCCACTGAACGTGGGCTAGCTGCAGCCTGTTGTTTTCACATGAGTTAGCAGGTCACGGGAAAGCCTTTGGGACAGCCTAGCCTTTACCTCGATCCACTAACTCCCGTGAAACCTACAAAGTGCCTGATCTCCGCTTGGATTTTAGCTGGCATTGGCTAACGAGTGTTAAGGACATGCCTTTTCTGTTGCCGTGAAGACAAAGCTGTAGAAGGAGAGCATGTGAGCAGCTTCCATCGCAGACACAGCACCTGGCCCCTCTGCTGTGGCACCCCCTCCCTGTAGGACTCCCCCTGAAGGGTCAGCCTGGGTTTTAACACAATGATGCAGAATGGCAGGGCAATCACAGACTCTCTCAGGACTGAGGCGCACCCGGGGTGTCAGGATGTGGCTCTGTGACTAGTCCCCGGAAGGTGCCCAGTTCCTGGAACCTGTCTGCATTTCAAGTTGCTCAGGGCCTGGCTCGGATCAGCTGAAGTGGGGACACGTAGGCGTTTACAAACCCTGCTGTGCAGCCGGCTGCCCTGTACTTCCCTCTCCCTATCAGAGCACAGTGCAGAGCCCTGCAAAGGGACTCTAGGCCAAGCCCTTTCACCTAGCAGAGGAAGCTGGGCTCCTGCTCCTGCCGGTATGAGTCTTCTCTTTTCTGGCAGAACATGATGAGCAAAATTCTTTGGCGCCATTTCAGACAATTCCAAAACCTGGGGTGTTGGGCCACCTCCCTTTCCCCTTTGCACACATGCCCCAGGGTGGGTCGCTGAGTAGCCAGGCCGATGGACTGAGCACAGCCTATGGCACAGTGACCTCAGAGTGCTTCTGAGGCTGTGGGTAAGTGGAGGAGATGCCTCTAGACACCATCTTAGGTATAGTGCCTCAGAACGTCGCATTTTGTCCTCGGCATTCAGGGGGCCCGAGGCTTAAAAAACAAAAGAGTGTTACAAGACCAAAGTGGAGGTTTCTGGGACTGAGTTTCATCCCCCCAGCTAGTGCAGCTCAGCCGTGTTCCTGGAAGCCAGGGGCAGCAGAGGCCTCCCCTCACCAGCACAGACTGCCCATTCGCCCACCCTTCCACATTTAAAGTTACCTGCCAAAGGGCTGGGGGTAAGGAAGAATGGTTTTCTCCTTCTTTCGGGTGTATATGACAAGGGCAGGGAGGTGACGATTCAAGCTTGTTATGTATTTTTTCTTGCTTTTCTTTCTACCTTAGAAATAAAAAGATGTTGTCACCAATTATCTCCCATCTCTACGCTGGTGGATTTCTCGGCTCACTCAGACACATAGATCTCGGCCCCTCACAGAAGAGGAGGGCGTGGACTCTTTAACAGAGATTGGAGCTCTGGAAAGGTGGCGCTGAGCTCCATAACCAGCCGTGGTTTCTGTACTCGACTGAACCAAAACCCCATGGCCAAAGGGAGACGCCTCATCTCCTTAGACAAGTTATCCACCCAGAACCCTAGCTGAGCCCAAACCCCAGCTCAGCTGCCGTAACACTCAGCGGAGGAGGTGTGAGGCTGGGCAGGGGCGGCTCTAGGTATTTTGCCGCCCCAAGCACGGCAGGCAGGCTGCTTTCGGCGGCTTGCCTGTGGGAGGTCCCCGGTCCCGCGGCTTCGGTGACACGCCTGCAGGAGGTCCGCCGAAGTCGCGGGACCAACAGATCCTCTGCAGGCATGCCGCCAAAGTCAGCCTGCCTGCCGCCCTCGCAGCGACCGGCAAAGCACCCCCCGCAGCTTGCCGCCCCAAGCACGCGCTTGGCGTGCTAGTGCCTGGAGCCGCCCCTGAGGCTGGGGCTGATGAGGTCTGGCTGGAAAGAGGCTTCTAAGGAATATAAAATGGATTCTTAACAAGCCTGCTGCCCAGACACAGCACCTCATTCTCTCCTATCCAGAAGGCCCTAGAGCCCTGTCCTGCCCCACCTATGTTCGCCATTAACCTGATGCCCCAGCGCTGTGCTAAGCAATGACGTTGCCATGTTCTGAGTGGTTGCCTGAGGCGTGCCATTTCCTGGGCACCACCAGTCTTTGGCAACAAGCCACGTGTGATCCTGAAGGCAGGTGGTGCACGTAGGGCCTGGAGCGGGAGCTGGTGGGTGACATTTGCCAGTCAGGCTTTGCAAAACAGAGTGAATTCCTGCTGTCTTAGTAGGTGAACTGTGAACACTAGGATGACTCTTGGGTTCCCGCTCCCATTACTCAGTGCTGCACACCGAGAGCTTAATTATTTACACACGTGACTTAGAAACAGGTGTGTGCCCATTTCAAACTCTATGGGGCAGGGACAGGCCTGTCATTACATGTGTATCGAGAGCTTAACCCCAAAGGGCTCAGGGCCTCTTGGTGCTCCGACGCTACAAACGAATGTCCCACCCATGCGAATCAGCAGGCCTTGCTCCAGCATATGGGCTGAGACATTTTCAAAGGCTGGGCCGTGAGTTGGGGAGCCAAGGTAAGCAAATGCAGCTCCGCTGCCAGCATTGCCTGGAGCTTGTCTGAACTGGACCCAGTGTAGACGTACCCTCTGTGTCCTTTCCTACATGGCTGCTCAGTGGGCACCTAGGCACCAAGAACAGGCAGCTGAGCATTCAAGGACCTGCTCCTGCTCCTGCTAAGTCAATGGCAAAACTCCCAGAGGCTGAACTAGCCTCAGATGCAGGTGCCCCCATAAAGAGCCTTTGTCAGGCAGTGGCAGCCCATGATTGTGGGCTGGCAGAGAATAGCATCAGCCGTGGGGGGGGCTTCATTCTCATCCATGCCCCCCACTCTCCACTCAGGCCCAGTGGGCATGCTCTGCTCTGTGTGTGCTCTGAGACACGGCAGCTAGATCAGGGCAATGCATTCGCTCTTGGTCTCCCTGCGATGCTGAGCTGTGGGCTGCGGCTAGCGCAGGTTGAGGCAGTAAGATTGGGCAGAGGAGACGCTGCCTCCCCTGCTGTTTCCCCCCCTGCTCTAGCTGCCTCTGAGAGGCACTCTGGGGCCGACCCTACCAGCCCTGCATGGCCCTACACACCAGCTCAGGCTGGAAGGAGTAAGACTATTTGTGCCGGGCTCACCTAGGAACAAACAGGTGCTGCTCAGACATGTGCTCCTCTTCCTGACGGGCGCCACGCCATGCCGCCCCGGCGCTCTGCTCAGAAGGGCCCTAGCGCCGATTCCAGCATGTCAGCAGTTTTGGGTCTGATGCCATTTCCTGGCATCTGCTTTGATCAATACCATGGCAGCGTGGCGTAGAGTGCCAGGTCAGTTAAATTGTTGGACACCTGCCTGTCCGGCAGCAGGACCAACTAGCTGCTCTGCAGAGAGCAGGGCAGGCTGGGCACAAAATCAGTGACACTTCCTCCTCCTCCAGAGTGGAGGAAAGCAGAGCTTTGCCCCTGGGGAAGATCCAGCAGTTGGCGGAGGTAGCCAGGGAGCAGTGCTGAAGAGGGAGCCAGGATGACAGCTGAGCAAGCAGCTATGGAAAAGGTGTGGGAGAAACTGATGATTTCAGAGCCCCTGGCTAGGGCCAGTGCCTGCCTCCCAGGGGAACTCACTCTGGCACCTGGGAATGAGTCACACACAGGAGTTCCAAAGGCTGAGCTCTCTTCACATGGGAAATCAGGCCAGACCTTAAATTCTCCTCTGAGTTGGGTGGGGCCCGGTGGAAACATGCCTGCTGGGTCTGCACATAGGAGCAGCCATGAGCTGCGGGAGTGGAGCTCAGATGGGCACTTGGGCACCCAGAATAGGTTCATGGAGTAATACAGTGACATTTTTGTGGACACTTTTCTGCCCATAACTACTCTAGGCTCCAGGAACTCTGAGGTTATGGAAGAGAAAGAAGCAGCTTTAGAGTTGAGTGGGGACTGGGTTTGCTTGCAGGGAAACATCATCCCAGCTTTCCTCTTCTTTACCCCTCACATGCACCATGCTCTTGGCCTGCCTTTGCACTGTCCCCATCTATATATGGAGATACACCTATCTCATAGAGTGGGAGGGGACCCCAAAAAGTCATCCAGTCCAGCCCCCTGCTTTAATTAACAGGGCTAAGTACTGCTTTTGCCCCAGATCCCTAAGTGGCCCTCTCAAGGAGTGAACTCACAACTGTGGGTTTAGCAGGCTAATGCTCAAACCACTAAGCTATCCCTCCCCACTCTACCATTGCAGCTAGCAACTTCATGGCAAAACTGGACTAGAACCCAGGAGACCTGAACCCAGCTCCTTGCTGTAGGGAGGCAACCAGTGTGGGGATGGAATGGGGCAGAGGGTGTACTGGGGGCAGGCCAGGAGCGGAAGGGCCATGGGAGGGTGCACTGGGAAAAGGCAGAGACTGGGGACCAGAGGATGTGGTAGAAAGAACATGGACTCAGGGGTGTGCAAGGAATGGGGAGTCGGGGCCAGAGGACATGTAGAAGGATGACAGGGTGGTGTCAAGGATGTATTAGGGTCACTTTGGGGGGATTTAGGGGGATTGCACTGGGGCTGTAGGGGATGCTGCTGTGGTAGCTGGCAGTGTATAGGGTTCTGCTGGGTGGTGAGTGGAGCTGCAATGGACATGGGGGTCTTGTAGGGGGGTCTAGGTCTGTGGGAGATGTTAAAGTCTGTGGGAGACTGTCAGCGTGTAGGAGGTCGGGAGCAGAGGGGGTGTCTCTGGAGTGCACCAGAGTGCGTCAGAGCTTGCGGCGGCAAACAGCAGAGGCTAACAGAGGGAGTTTGCCTGGGATCTGTCCGTGAGGAGGTACGCCAAGTGCTGCATTAGGGGGGCTGTGTTGGTGAGTATCTGAGTGTCTGTTGCAGGGGATAGTTTGTCAGTTGGACCATGTGCTTGATTGTTTGATTGTTTGTTTGAAAAGTGTGAATTGGGAGTGGTTTGTTCCAGGTGGGCCTTGAGTGGGCCTGACTGCTATAAAAAGGCAGTCAGCAGCGAACCAGCTGAGCAGCGAACAGCAGAGGCTAACAGAGGGAGTTCGCCTGGGGAGAGCCCACTGAGGCTCTCATGTTGCGGGTTTCTGTGAGTTGCTGCAACAGCTGAGGAAACTCTTAGAAGGAAGAAATTATGGAAGGTGAGCATTCAGCTGTTGTAATGTGCACAGGTTGTGCCATGTTTGTCTTTCTTCCACAGGACAGAAGTGACTTTGTCTGTACGAAGTGCAAGCCGATCTCCATATTGGAAGAGAAGATTCGAGGTCTGGAGCAACAAGTATCAACCCTGCGTTGCATAAGAGAAAATGAAGATTTCCTGGACAGATGTCAGGATATGCTTCTACAGGCACAATGTCCTGAAGAATCAGAGCAGGCTGTGCAGAGGGGAGAGAGGAACAATGAAGAAATTTGGCAGCATGTGACCTCTAGAAGAAGAAAGAGGAGCATCCATGTACCAGCAATGGAGATACAGATGAGCAACCGTTTTCATATTCTTTCCACAGGTACTAATGCGGAGAGTGGACTAGATGGTACAACTGAGAGAGGGGAGCAGAAGGAGACTCCACCGATTGGAAGGCACGAGATGCACTGTCCTAGGGATGGGGGTTCCACAACCACCACTCCCAAGAGAAGGAGGAGGGTGGATGGTGGTGCGGACTCCCTCCTCAGAGGAACTGATCATCTATCTGCCGCCCGACGAGAAAACCGAGAGGTCTGCTGCTTGCCAGGAACTAGGATTCACGAGGTGACGGAGAGACTGCCGAGACTCATCAAGACCTCAGATCGCTATCCCTTCCTGCTTCCCACGTGGACAACCAATGATACTGCCAAGAATGACCTTGAGCGAGATCACTGCAGACTGCATGGCTCTAGGAAGAAGGATAAAGGAGTTTGAGGTGCAAGTGAAGTTCTTGTCCATCCTCCCTGTGCAGGGAAAAAGACCTGGGTAGAGATCGTCGAATCGTGGAAGTCAAACAAATGGCTACGCAGGTGGTGTTGGAGAGAAGGCTTTGGATTCTTCGACCATGGATGGTGTCCAAGAAGGAGAGTGCTAGGCAGAGACGGGCTCCACCTAACGAAGAGAGGAAGAGCATCTTCGCAAGCAGGCTGGCTAACTAGGGAGGAGGGCTTTAAACTAGGTTCACCAGGGGAAGGAGACCAAAGCCGGAGGTAAGTGGGGAATGGGAATACTGGAGGAAAGCATGAGCAGGATAGTGCAAGAGGGGAGGACTCGCCTCATAATGAGAAAGCAGAACAATCAGCAAGTTATCTTAAGGCCATACACAAATGCAAGCAGCATGGGAAACAAGCAGGGAGAACTGGAAGTCCTGGCACAGTCAAGGAACTATGATGTGATTGGAATACAGAGACTTGGTGGATAACTCACATGACTGGAGTACTGTCATGGATGGATATAAACGGTTCAGGAAGGACAGGCAGGGCAGAAAAGGTGGGGAGTGCATTGTATGTAAGAGAGCAGTATGACTGCTCAGAGCTCCAGTATGAAACTGCAGAAAAACCTGAGAGTCTCTGGATTAGGTTTAGAAGTGGAGCAACAAGGGGAAGTCGTGATGGGAGTCTGCTATAGACCACCAGACCAGGGGGATGAGGTGGACAAGGCTTTCTCCTGCAACTACCAGAAGTTACTAGATCACAGGTGCTGGTTCTAATGGAGACTTTAATCACCCTGAATATCTGCTGGGAGAGCAATACAGCAGTGCACAGACCAATCCAGGAAGTTTTGGAAAGTGTAGGGGACAATTTCCTGGTGCAAGTGCTGGAGGAACCAACTAGGGGCAGAGCTTTTCTGACCTGCTGCTCGCAAACAGAGAAGAGTTAGTAGGGGAAGCAAAAGTGGATGGAACCTGGAGGAGTGACCAGAGATGATCGAGTTCAGGATCCTGACACAAGGAGAAAAGGAGAGCAGCAGAATATGGACCCTGGATTCAAAAAGCAGACTTGACTCCTTCAGGGAGCTGATGGGAAGGATCCTCTAAGAAAATAACATAAGGGGGAAAGGAGTCCAGGAGAGTTGGCTGTATTTTAAAGATCTTACTGAGGTTTCAGGAAAAAACCATCCGATGTGTAGGAAGAATAGTAAATATGGCAGGTGACCAGCTTGGCTTAACAGTGAAATCCTTGCTGATCTTAAATGCAAAAAAGAGCTTACAAGAAGTGGAAGATTGGCAAATGAGCAGAGGAGTATAAAAATATTGCTCAGGCATGCAGGAGTGAAATCAGGAAGGCCAAATCATACTTGGAGTTGCAGCTAGCAAGAGATGTTATGGTAACAAGAAGGGTTTCTTCAGGTATGTTAGCAACAAAGAAGAAAGTCAGGAAAGTGTGGGCCCCTTTCTAAATGAGGAGGCAACCTAGTGACAGAGGATGTGGAAAAAAGCTAGTACTCAATGATTTTTTTGCCTCGGCTTCACAAAAAAGGTCAGCTCCCAGACTGCTGCACTGGGCAGCACAGTATGGGGAGAAGGTGACCAGCCCTCTGTGGAGAAAGAAGTGGTTCAGGACTATTTAGAAAAATTGTATGAGTACAAGTCCCTGGGCCCGGATGGGCTGCATCCAAGGGTGCTAAGGAGTTGGTGGATGTGATTGCAGAGCCATTAGCCATTATCTTTGAAAACTTATGGTGAATGGGGAGGTCCCGGATGACTGGAAACGCTCATGTAGTGCCCATCTTTAAAAAAGGGAAGAAGGAGGATCTGGGAACTACATACCAGTCACCCTCACCTCAGTCCCTGGAAAAATCATGGAGCAGGTCCTCAAGGATCAATGCTGAAGCACTTAGAGGAGAGGAAAGTGATCAAGAACAGTCAGCATGGATTCACCAAGGGCAAGTCATCCTGATAACCTAATTACCTTCTATGAGGAGAAACTGGCTATGGATGAGGGAAAAGCAGTGGATGTGTTATTCCTTGACTTTAGCAAAGCTTTTGATAATGATCTCCCACAGTATTCTTGCCAGCAAGTTAAAGAGTATGGGCTAGATGAATGGACTATAAGGGAGAGAGAAGCTGGCTAGATCGTAGGGTCAACAGGTAGTGATCAACTGCTCCATGTCTAGTTGGCAGCTGGTTCAAGCAGAGTGCCCCAAGGGTCGATCCTGGGGCCAGTTTTGTCAATATCTTCAATAATGATCTGGAGGATGGCGTGGACTGCACCCTCAGCAAGTTTGCAGATGACACTAACTGGGAGAAGTGGTAGATACGCTGGAGGGTGAGGATAGGATACAGAGAGACCTGGACAAATTAGAGGGCTGGGCCAAAAGAAACCTGATGAGGTTCAACAAGGACAAGTGCAGAGTCCTGCACTTAGGACGGAAGAACTCATGCACTGCTACAGACTAGGGACCGAATGGCTAGGCAGCAGTTCTGCAGAAAAGGATCTAGGGGTTACAGTGGACGAGAATGAGTCACAGTGTGCCTTGTTGCCAAGAAGGCAATGGCATTTTGGGCTGTAATAAGTAGAGGCATTGCAGAGATCGAGGGTGTGATCTTCCCTCTATTCGACATGGTAAGGCCTCATCTGGAGTACTGTGTCCAGTTTGGGGCCCCACACTACAAGAAGGATGTGGAAAAAATTGGAAGAGTCCAGCAGAGGGCCAAAAAAATGATTAGGGGGCTAGAGCACATGACTTATGAACAGAGGCTGAGGGAACTGGGATTGTTTAGTCTCCAGAAGAGAGAAGGACTGAAAAAAGCAAATATAGTACCTATCTTAAGAAAGGGAAAAAGGAGGATCCAGGGAACTACAGACCAATCAGTCTCACCTCAATCCCTGGAAAAATCATGGAGCAGGTGCTGAAGGAACCATCCTGAAACACTTAGAGGAAACAAGTGATCATAAGCAGCCAGCATGGATTCACCAAGGAAAATCATGCCTGACCAACCTGATTGCTTTCTATGAGGAGATGACTGGACTTGTGGATGGGGCAAAGCTGTTGATGTTGTATACCTTGACTTAGTAAGGCTTTGACACGGTTTCCACAGCATTCTCATCAGCAAACTAAGGAAGTATGGTTGGAGGAATGGACTGTGAGTGGATAGAAAACTGGTTGAATCAACGGCTCAGCGGGTAGGTATCAATGGCACACTCTCTAGTTGGCAACCAGTAACAAGTGGTGTGCCCCAGGGGTCTGTCTAGGGCCCGTTCTATTCAATGTCTTCATTAATGATCTTGATGATGGATAGATTGCACATTAAGTAAATTTGCAGATGACACCAGTTGGGGGAGTGGTGGACACGCTGGAGGGCAGGGATAGGATCAGGGAGACTTAGACAAATTGGAGAAGTGGGCCACAAGAAACCTCATGAAGTTCAACAAGGACAAGTGCAAAGTCCTGCACTTAGGCAGAAAAACCCCATGCACTGCTACAGACCGGGGACTGTTTGGCTAAGTAGCAGTGCTGAAGAAAAGGATCTTGGGGTTACGGTAGATGGAAAGTTGAACATGAGCTACAGTGTGCTCTTGTAGCCAAAAAGGCTAATAGCATACTGGGCTGTATTAGTAGGAGTGTTGCCAGCAGATGGAGGGATGTGATTATTCCCCTCTATTCGCACTGGTGAGGCCGCATCTGAATATTGTGTCCAGTTTTGGGCGCCACACTACAAAAAGGATGTGGAACAATTGGAGAGAGTCCAGCAGAGGGCAACAAAAATGATTAGAGGACTGGAGCACATGACTTAGAGAGAGACTGAAGGAACTGGCTTATTTAGCCTGCAGAAGAGAAGACTAAGGGGGATTGATAGCACCTTCAACTACTTGAACGGATGCTCCAAGAAGAGGGAGCTAGGCTGTTCTCAGTGGTGATGGAGGACAGACAAGGAGCAATGGTTTGAAGTTGCAGTTGCGGAAGTCGAGGCTGGATATTAGAAAAACTTTCTGACTAGGAGAGTGGTGAAGATTGGAATGGGTTACCTAGGGAGGTGGTAGAATCTCCATCTTTAGAGATATTTAAGGTCCAGCTAGACCACACCTGGCTGGATTTATTAGGGAAAGTGGTCCTGCTTTAGCAGGGGTGGACTAGATGACCTCATGAGTCCTTCCAACCTTTTGATTCTATGATTCTAGTGAGATCAGGGGGGATTTGATAGCTGCTTTCAACTACCTGAAAGGGGGTTCCAAAGAGGATGGATCTAGACTGTTCTCAGTGGTACCTGATGACAGAACAAGGAGTAATGGTCTCAAGTTGCAGTGGGGAAGTTTTAGGTTCGATATTAGGAAAAACTTTTTCACTCAGAGAGTGGTGAAGTATTGGAATGAGTTACCTAGAGAGGTGGTGGAATCTCCTTCCTTAGAGGTTTTTAACATCAGGCTTGACAAAGCCCTGGCTGGGATGATTTAGTTGGGAATTGGTCCTGCTTTGAGCAGGGGGTTGGACTGGATGACCTCCTGAGGTCCCTTCCAACCCTGATATTCTATGATTCTATGATATGTGAGAGTGAGGGGTTTGCAGGCAGGGAGTGTAGGGGCGGTGTATGGGACTATATGGAATGTATAGGGGTTTGTGTGGCTCTGTGGCTGTGAGGGAGTTTAGGAGGGATAGGCCCTTGGGGCATATGCAAGTCTGACCTGGGGGTATATAGGGATCAGAAGGCTTTGCGTGGGCTTTATGGGGTCTGGGGAATCTCTGGGAGGGGACATAAAGGCTGGAGCGCTGTAGGGTGATTCTAGGGTCTCTGTGGGTCTGTACAGGGTGTATAGGTCTGGCAGGCTGTGGGCTGGTTCTGGGGTCTCGGTGGTCTGTACAGAGTGTAGTGGGACTGGCGACTGTGGGTGGTTCTGGAGTCTCTGTGGGTCTGTACAGGGTGAATAGAGCTGGGGGGCTGTGAGTGGTTCTGGGGTCTCTATAGGTCTGTATAGGCTGAATAGGGCAGACGGGCTGTGGGTGATGCTGGGGTCTCTGTGGGTCTCTGGCAGATGAATAGGGATGGTGGCTGTGGGTGGTTCTGGGATCTCTATGGGGCTGTACAGGGTGTAGTGAGGCTGGCAGGCTGTGGGTAGTTCTGGGGTCTCTGTGGGGGTGTAATGGGGCTGGAGGGTTGTGGGTGGCTCTCGGGTCTCTGTGGGGGTGTAATGGGGCTGGCGGACTATGGGTGGTTCTGGGGTCTCTATAGGTCTATATAGGCTGAATAGGGCAGACAGGCTGTGGGTGGTTCTAAGGTCTCTGTGGGTCTCTGGCAGGTCAATAGGGGTGGTGGCTGTGAGTGGTTCTGGGATCTCTGTGGGGCTGGCAGGCTGTGGGTAGTTCTGGTGTCTCTGTGGGCATGTAATGGGGCTGGCGGACTATGGGTGGTTCTGGGGTCTCTGTAGGGGTGTATAGGGCTGGTGGGCTGTGCGTGGCTCTGGGGTCGCTGTGGGGATGTAATGGGGCTGTCGGGCTGTGCGTGGCTCTGGGGTCGCTGTGGGGATGTAATGGGGCTGTCGGGCTGTGCGTGGCTCTGGGGTCGCTGTGGGGATGTAATGGGGCTGTCGGGCTGTGGGTGATTCTGGGGTCTCTGTGGGGGTGTAATGGGGCTGTGGGTGGTTCTGGGATCTCTGTAGGTCTGTGGCAGGAGTCAATGGAGGCCTCAGCTCCTCCCTGGCAGGGGAAGTGCTGGGCTAGTCTGACGCCGCTCAGCTCCCTGGAGGGAAGGACAGAGGGAGGCTGGGCCCGGAGGTGTTTCCCGGGCACTGAGCCACCAGGGCCTCCCCTGGGGGCTGTAACTCCAACTCGGCCCAAGTCCTGCTGTCAGGCCCTGTGCCCGGAGCTTGTTATTGCAGGTGCAGCGTCCCCCACTGCTCTCCCCTTGGCCTGTCCTTGTCCCCTCTGCGCTGCCCTTCCCCCACTCCCCAGCAGCAGCAGACACCTCCCCTCCCCCAGGAAAGAGTGTGGCCCTCCCAGGCACCCTGGAAAGAGTGAACACCCCCCACCCCCCATGTGGCAGCACCCCCTTCTTCACAGCTGTGCTTCCGGGTCTCTGGCTGAGGCTGGGAACTCAGATGATTTTAAATCCCTCCTGAAATGGACCCACTTCTCTCCTGCCTCCCAGCCCAGGCCTCTTCTGATGCCTCCTGCCGCCCTCTCCCTTCCTCTCCCTTCTCTTCCCTTTTGTCCTTGCAGGAGAGATTGGCAGGATTGCTCAGGGCTCAGCACCCACCACTGAGCTCAGCACCCAGCAGCTCCCATCATGATCCTTATGGCCAGATTTTCACACAAGCTCCATGCCCGACGTACTGAGCTCCTGAAACTCCAGCTGCTCATCTGGGGGCTGGTACAGGAACCTGACACTTACTAGATTCAAGGCCGGAAAGGACCATTATGCCTATCCAGTCTGACCACCTGCATGGCCCAGGCTGGAGAACCTGCCCCCAGGACTCATGCAGTGGAGGGAATTTTTTTTCACCTCATTGTGAAGAATAATTAGTCACACGCACGTGCAGCAAGTTCTCTGTTGTTGCATTTGCCCCTCAGCCTGTGTGGGTGCCTTTGTCTAGAGACCTTTTCACTGTCCAGTTTTCCCCATTGCTCTCTGATCACCTCCTGGAGAGATACCCCTGCCCACTGGCACCTGTAAGGGTTGGAATTTACAACCTTGCAGAGAGCACTGATGGGTCAGTAATGACACCAATGAAATCTGCCCTATGGCAAGTTGCATGGTAAGACGGGCATGATCCTGGTTATATTTCTGTGCCTTCATCCCAACAGCTCACAAAGCCCTTTGCAGACTGGGTAAAGTACCTGGGATCCCTTCCTGCAGCCATTGCTGGGGCAGAAGTCAGCAGCTGTGTACCAGGGTACGGCAAACACCTCAACAGTGTGGGCAGCAAGAGAAGAGCACCCCGTGTGCCTGGGATCGCAGGAGAGTGATGCATCACCTTTGCACAACTGAAGGTGCCGTGTTGGCAACATGCCACAAGCCAGAGGGCCACACCGAATTTCCATGTCAATGTAGACTGAATTTTAATCAGAGAGTTGTTTCATGTGCAGTTTTATCCAGCACTGTTGGCACATACAGACACCCACCTCACACCAAGAGATGTTTGACCCCAAGGCTGCAGGGAAGGAGTTTCCATGAGGATAAAGCAGCTCAAGATGCCCAGCTTTATCTTTCAGGTGGCCACATATATTGTGCCCAGCTGGTCGGAGCCTGCTGGAGGGTGGCACTGTTTGGGTTTCCTCACATTCAGAATAGAAAAACTCTGCTCCTCCATCAAAGTATGTCCTGGACCTTGCACGGATAGCCACCGTCTTACACACGTCCCTCTGAACACCTGCCCCTCAGGGCACAGATGTTGTAACTCTGTGTTTCCTTCATGGCACTGGAGCCCAGGGGGATTAGATCATTGCTTGCTCCTCATTCAATTCTAGCTGAACTTTGCCTTCATCTTCTACAAGCTCACCTGACAAAGGAACTGCATCCACTGTGAGCACAGAGCCACTGTGATCGCCACATTCGTTACCTTGGTTAGGCGCTGCAGCACCCTCCACCCCGGTTGGGCAGGCAGAAATTACAGGATTCCTCTGGGGACTCAAAAATACCTCCCTGGGCTGCTTGTGCCCTGTGGGCTGTGCATGACGGCTGTAAGCAGCTCAAGCGGGGGGTGTGCAATCACACTCATTGGTGCACAGCCAGGTTGAACACCCCTCCAGTTAAAAACAGGGCTCTGACCTCTTGAATGACCACCAAAGGGCAGGTCTCGCTCTGAGAGGCTGCAGCTTCAGGAGGAGGAGAGCCACCTCCTGGCCCACTAGCATCACTTCCTACAGTACCCAGGGCTTTCCTGGGTGCTCCCCTATTCACTTACACCTCTGCTTATCTGCGGCTGCTTAGCCTGTGAGAGCTAATCAGGTCCCAGTGCATACTAGTAGCAAGCATATAACATGGCAGTTTTGGTTTGTCTGACCCGGCAGGTGACTGGATGTCCCTCGCCTGCTGTGGATTTCCCCAAAACTTGCTCCCTTCTTAGCCTGCTCCAGCTCAGACTCCCCTTTAACGCTCAGTCATACATTGACTTATTGAGGCCGGTTCTTGAATTGGCTTTCTGTGCAGCTCTTCTCTTGCTTGGCTCGGCAGAGGGATGAGGGAGTGGAGTTGAGAGGAGGCACCAGCGGGTAAAGTCTGGTAAACCCCCATGTTCCCATGCCCTGGCCTTGGCCTTACCCAGACAGCGTGAAACATTCCAGCACAGAGCTAGAAAGGACAAATACTCCCTCGCGGAGTTAAACGCCTGCTAGACTGGCTCTCTTCTACCCTGTGCAGCTGTTGAGAATCCCTGCAGGTAGTTTAAGTGCAGAAATCCAACTGTACTGAATACGGGAATAGCTGTGAGCAGTTTCAAAATAAATACTGAAAAGCAGAAAAAGGCTTGCTAACAAAAACAAAAGCGGCAGTAAGCTGTATCTGCTGGCCAGGAGCAGAACCTCTGCTCATGCGTGCGGAGGCACTGCCACACTCACTCAGCTTTGAAATAAGGTAACACTTTGGAAGTATTAGTAAGAAAGGGAATGACTCAGAGAGAGTTTATGAAGTAGGAAGTTCATAAAGCCTCTAGCAGGCGTGGTGTCCAGATCCCCATCAGCTGTGTGATGAAGAATGGGGTGAAAGCTGATGAAATGAACATATGGTGCTAGATGCTAGAGTGATGGAAGGCACTGGCCTTGCTGCAGAAAACGAGGGAAAACAGTAATGTTTGTGTTTGAATTAATGTCCCAGTGAGCAAATGCTGCAGAATCTAGACGCAGAAATCTGAGAAAGAAATAAGAGTAGCAATGTCCAGAGGCTGCCCCTGCTTACACAAGCCCCTAACCCTAGCCACACACACACACACTCACTCTACACTAGGACTCCTCAAAGGTTTTCCTTGTGTGGACCATATGTTAACTTCGCTTGCCATTCTCCATCACACACCATCCCTGTGGCACCTACTGAAAGGGGACAGTAGCATCAGGGCACTAATAATGTATATACTCCATAAGTCTAAGACGGAGCTTGATAAGTTTGTGAACAAGTTTCTATGATAGGGTTGCTTTTGGAACAGGGGACTTGACTCAATGATGCAATCCTATGTTCCTATATTGTATTGTGATCAGACTCCTCCCCTGGAACCTCTGGCAGATCCTCTGCAACTCTCTAGTGATCTGCCACGCTCAATTTGAGAACCTCTGCTCTGTACTTCAGGGGACATTTACCACCTTCATCTCTTGCAATAATCCCCCCGAAATGTCCAAGTAATTCAGAAAACACCAGATTCCAGTGCCATGTATTGGGAAGCCATGTTATCCTGTGGAGTCTCCATGCTCTGGAAAATACACCATCATTTCCTCACTGTCTATAAGAACATAAGAGTGGCCATGCTGGGTCAGACCAATAATCCATCTAGTCCAGTATCATGTCTTCCAACAGTAGCCAATGTCAGATGCTTCAGAGGAAATGAACAGAACAGGGCAATTATTAAGTGATCCATCTCCTGCTGTCCAGTTCCAGCTTCTGGCAGTCAGAGGTTTAGGGACACACATAGCATGAAGATGTATCCCTGACCATCTTGACTAATCGCCATTGATGGACCTAGCCTCTGTGAACTTCTTATTCTTTTTTGAGCCCAGGTATACTTTTGACCTTCACCACATCCCCTGGTGATGAGTTCCACAGGTTGACTGTGCATTGCGTGAAGTAGTACATCCTTACACTTGTTTTAAACCTTCTGCCTATTAATTTTATAGAGTGACCCCTAGTTCTTGTGTTATGTGAAGGGGAAAATAACACTTCTCTGTTCACTTTCTCCACACCACTCATGATTTTATAGACCTCCACTCAGTGGTTTCTTTTCTAAACTGAACAGTCCTGGTCTTTTTAATCTCTCCTCATATGGAAGCTGTTCCACACCCTAATCATTTTCATAGCCTTTCTCTGTACCTTTTCCAGTTTTAATGTATCTTTTTAGAAATGGGGTGATCAGAACCGCATGCAGTATTCCAGGTGTGTGCGTACCGTGGATTTATATTGGTAACATTATGATATTTTCTATCACTTTCCTAATGGCTCATAATATTCTGTTAGCTTTTTTGACTGCCACTGCACATTGAGCAGATGCTTTCAGAGACCTATCCCACATGACCACAAGATCTCTTTCCCAAGTGGTAACAGCTAATTTAGATCCCATCATTTTGTATCAATAGTTGGGGTTATTTTTTTCCAGTGTGCATTACTTTGCACTTATGAACACTGAATTTCATCTTCCATTTTGTTGCCCAATCAGTTTTGTGAGATCCCTGTGATAGGTTGGACACCCCTTCTGGGGTGCCACTTAATGTATTGGGGTCCCACTGAGCCTGCCTGTTCCATCAGCCTGGGCTCCCTCATGCTGTCCTGCGGCACACACACATACACACACACACACACAGGTAGGGACACAGCCAACTGTAGAATCACACACAGTCTACAATCAGCTCTGTGTGGAAAGACTCAGCTCGGGGAATTGCCCAGGACTGTGGTGCACAGACCCTCTGGAATGTAAACCCAAAATTATATTGCCTTGCACTGTACAGAGATCTATACAGTATAAACTCATGAAATTCGCTCCCCCAATGTGGAGGTAGATGTGCACAGATCCCCTTCCTCCCCCCGTTATGAATCGCACAAACTGGGTTTTAGGATAAACAAAAAATAAGTTTATTAACTACAAAAGGTAGTTTTTAAGTGATTATAAGGGACAGTGAACAGAACGAAGCAGATTACTGAGCAAATAAAACAAACACACAAACTAGGCTTAATACATTAAAGAAAATGGCTACAAATATACCTCTACACTGATATAACATGACTCGATATAACATGAATTTGGATATAATGCAGTAAAGCAGCACTCCAGGGGGGTGGGGCTGCGCACTCTGGAGGATCAAAGCAAGTTCAATATAATGCGGTTTCACCTATAACGCGGTAAGATTTTTTGGCTCCCAAGGACAATGTTATATCGGGGTAGAGGTGTAGTAATTTCTCACCATAAATGTTGTTTTATGCAGGTTGCAGAGTTTCTTGAAGGTAAACTATACTTCTTGCCATTTAAATCTCCAAGTATACCCTTCACAGGCTGCCCTTTCCCACCTGGACTCAGCCCCTGCCCCCTCCTTAGTTCCTTTGTTTCTTCAGGTGTTTTCAGCAGTCTTCTTTCTTGGCGGGGAGGTAGTGGAGAAGAGCCTAGCTTAACTCACTCTCCAGCCTTAAATAGGATTTACATATGGCGGGAATCCTTTGTTTCCTAGTTTGACTCTCACCCCCTTCCAGTGGAAAAATACCAGAAGTCCAAACTGATGTCCAGTACCAGGTGACATGATCACCTGAGCCTGCAGTGTTAAAGCAGCATCCCGGGAAACTTCTCTGAAAGGAGGGAGATTAGTATCTTCAAAGTCCTATTGTCCTTCCTAATGGCCCATCCAGGCTGCTTGCATACTGTCTGGTGGGTGTTCCCCAGGTGAAAACACAGTTGTAATTATTACATAGTTAATATTTCTAACGTCAGATACAGAAATGATACAGGCATACAAATTGGATAATCATATTCAGTAACTTATAACCTTTCCAATGATATCTCACATGACCCATCTTGCATTAAACATATCTTCGTTTGCCATATTCATATCATAACCGTATTTCTATGAAGAATATGGGCCATAATGTCACAATCCCTCTGTAACTCTTTGCCGTGAGCTTTGGACTTAACTATCTGGAGAATTTAGTATTGTCTGTAAACTTCGCCATTTCACAATTTACTCCTTTCCCCAGACCATTTATGAATATGTTAAACAGCACTGGTTCCAAGTGCTCTTTGGGGGACCCTGATATTTACCTCCTTCCATTGTGAAAAATGGCTGTTTATTCCTATCCTTTGTTTCCTGTCTTTTAACCGGTTACTATCCATGAGAGGACCTTCCCTCCTCTCCCATGCCTGCTTAAGCAAATTAAGAGCCTTTGGTGCTGGCCCATGTCAAAGGCTTTCTTAAAGTCCAAGTATACTATATTCACTGGATCACCTTTGTCTACATGCAAACTAGGGTTGCCAGGTGTCTGGTTTTCAACACTGATGGCTCTGGTCAGCACTTCCACCTGGCCACCCCTCCGCCTATGAGCTGGAGCATCATGTCACAACTTCCCAAGAGCCGCCTGAGGTCAACTCTGCCCAGAACCTGCACCTCAAACCTCCACCCCTGCACTCCAACCCCCTGCCCCAGCCCTGAGCGCCCTCCCACACTCCGAACCCCTGGAGTCTGGATCCCGCTCCTGCACCCCAAACTCCTTATCCCCAGCCCAACCCCAGAGTCCACACCCCCTCCTGCACCCCAACCTCTGCCCCAGACTGGTGAAAATGACCAAGCGAGTGAGGGTAAGGGAGAGCGAATGACAGAGGAAAGAGAGATGGAGTGAGTGGGGGTGGGGCCTTGGAGAAGGAGCAAGACCCTCCAGGAAGGGGTAGGCTAGGGTGGGCCAAGGGTGTTTGGGTTTTCTGCAACTAGAAAGCTGACAGCCCTAGTGCAACTGTCAAAGCATCTGAATAGACTGGGGAGGCATGATTTTCCTTTACAAAAGCCATCTTGACTCTTCCCCAATATATTGTGTTCATTTATGTGTCTGATAATTCTGGTCTTTATAATTGTTTCAACCAATTTGCCTGATACTGAGGTTAGGCTTAACAGCCTGTAGTTGCCATGATCAGCTCTGAAACCCTTTTCTACAAATCAGCATCACATTAGCTATCGTCCAGTCATCTGGTGCAGAGGCTGATCTAAAGAATAGGTTACATGCCACAGTTAGTAGTTCTGAAAATTCATACTGGAGTTCCTTCAGCGCTCTTGGGCGAATATCATCTGGTTCTGGGTGATTTATTACTGTTTAATTTATCAATTTGTTCAAAAACCTTCATAAGCGACACCTCAATCTGGGACAGTTCCTCAGACCTGTCACTTAAAAAGAATGGCTCAGATGCAGAAATCTCCCTCACAGCCTCTTCAATGAAGACTTATGAAAAGAATTCATTTAGCTTGTCTGCAACAGCCTTGTCTTTCCTGAGTGCTCCTTTTGCACCTTGATCAGCCAGCAGCCGCATTGACTGTTTGGAGGCTTTCAGCTTCTGATGTAGTTAAATATTTGCTGTTAATTTGGGGGCTTTTGCTAGTTGCTCTTCAACTTCTTTTTTTGGCCTGTCTAATTATGCTATTACACTTGACTTGCCAGTTTATGCTGCTTTCTATTTTCCTCAGTAAGATTTGACTTCCAATTTGGGAAGGATGCGTTTTTATCTCTAACCACCTCTTTTACTATTTAATCCTGGTGGCTTTTTTGTCCTTTTACTGTTATTATTTATTATGATTGTGGCTTTACCTTTAGTTTGAGCCTCTGTTATGGTGTTTTTAAATAGTTTCCATGCAGCTTGCAGGCGTTTCACTCATGTGCCTGTTCCTTTCAATTTCGGTTGAACTACCCTCCTCATTTTTTTGGAGTTCCCCTTTTGGAAGTTCAATGCTAATGAGGTGGGTTTATTTGGTATTTTCCCCCCTACAAGGATGTAACATGTAATTACATTATAGTTGCTATTACTGGGCAGTCCAGCTATAGTCACATCTTGGACCAGATCCTGGGCGCCACTGAGGACTAAATCAAGAATTGCCTCTCCCCTCATGTCATCCAGAACGAGTTTCTCCAAGAAGCAGTCATTAGATCAGGTGATGTCACTTCAGGTCTATGAGGACAAGCAGGTGAGAACCTGTGGACTGGAGATTCCTGCAGCAGTTGCACCATGCAATGGCATGTGACACTCCTAGGACACCTGCCTGCAGAGGATAGGGTGCAACTCTGTGCCCAAGGGTTTCTGCACAATGTGCCAATTCAGGAAGCCCATGCAAAGCAAAAAGATTCAGACAAATAAATCAGCAACAAGAAACAAAGCTGTCCTGTGGGAAATCCTTTCGTCAAGTGCTTCAAATGAGGGTGGCTTGGTTGAGGCTCCTGAGCCCTTATTTGGTTACTTATTAAAGGGCCTGATTCTCCAAATTGCTAAGCACCACCACTCCCATTGACTTTGGCAGGTGCTCAGCACTTCTGAAAGTCAGGACTCTGAGTTCAAGCACCTGCATATGAATGTTGGTGCTTATTTTAGGTGCCCATGGTTGAGAAGGTTGTCCACAAACCTTGGTCTGGAAATGTCCCAAGTGTAGGCTCTCTGCTGAGATTTCTGTCAAATTAAATTCATCTCTCGTCACATTTATAGATCTTGATTTCGGTCAGGTCAGACGTCACAGGAAGAGCATTTGGGGTCTCATGTCTGATCCTGTCTGAATCCAAAGGCTTAAAATAATGAAGGGCTTTAGAAGTACAACTTAATCTCCCCTTTTTCAACTTGAACATCTGCTCAGGTTTAGGGCTCACTTTGGTTCCAGCTTGAAAAGATTCAGACAGATTCTCACTAAAAAAAATCCAAAACCCTTTGTAAAGTTTGTGTAAGTGGATGTAGTGCTGGTGAAGGATGCTCAGCTTCACCTGTGTTGAAAGGCTATCACCATCAAGCAATTGATTTTTGAATAGTCATCGGAGACAGACAGAAATCAGCACATTCTAGAAATGCAGCTACCTCTGGGGTGGAATGTAGCAGGTACTTCAGAACACACAGCAATGCTGCAAGGCAGTTAGTGAAGAATACTGTGTCCAGCTGAAGCTATAGGGAAAATTTAATTATCCAAGTTGGAATTTGGCCAAAACGCTGGACTAACACTCCTATGATGAAAACTACCCTGGTATTGAATGGGCACACATTTTCAGGACTGTGGGTTCATGTCTGATCTGTAAGACAGCACCTCCCCCAGCACCATACTGGGGCATTGATTTCATTCTGACTTGGAGGGAAGAGTATCTTCTGCTGAACCATCTAGGCACCTGCCTTGAAGATCTCCCATCCGGATACTGCTCCAGCCCTGCCCAACCCAAGCCCTGCTTCTATTGTTCTGTTAAGTATGCTAGCTGCCACTGGTCTCCTCCCACCTTCCACAGTGAAGGCTAGAGAAGGCCTCCCAGGTCCTTAATTCATTGTGTTCCAGCGACAGCCTCCATGCAGGGAAGCACAGAATTCCAGCATTAACCATTTCACTAGCAGTCAGCAGAGAAGCCTCAGGATCTGTGTCTGTGACTCCTTTGTAAGCCTGACTGCAGAAGACAAATAGCTGCTTGCAGATGTTTGGGGTCATTTCCCTACAGCATCCTAACTGGTAAATCCTCTTGCATGCTGTAGGCATGTGGACTCACCCCTGCAGTGCCTCCTGCTGGTGACTTCTGGGAATTAGCTCATTCCAGCTCCAGAGCACCCTCTGCAGACCAGTGATCCGCCTGTCCTCTGGCCCACGTGTCCATCCTGGACCCGGTGCCCCTTTATCTGGGGTGCTGACCCCTGGCAGCAACCCCTTTCTCTCAGGATCTCCCCCTTCCAGGGGAACCCCCCACTCACTATTCCCACCTCACCTCAGTATCAGGCTACTGCCAGCCATTGTCTAGCCCCCACACCCTGGGGAAGACTGCAATATTAGCCACTCATCACTGGCAAGGTTGGGTTTGGACCTGCTGCCTTTGCCTATCCCTGGGCTGCCCTCTGCAACCCCCAGTACCTGTTGGCCTTATGCTAGGCTGCAGCCTGGGGCTTTCCAGGCTGGAGCTCCCTGTGATGGAGTAGGGACTGTCTGTGTGGGGAACGGGAAAGCAGGGGATGTCTGTAGGTGAGGGACAGGTAGTCAGGTTGTAATGTGAGCCGGCAGGGGGGAGGGGGAGCTGCTGGGCGGAGGAGAAGGAAACAAAGGGTTTTTTTCGGCCCGGAGGAGGAGAGGCAGGACAGTTTGGGTTTGGGCTATGGGGAGGAATTCAGGGATCCTAGCTGGATCCAAGCACCCTGAACCCCCAGAAGGACTCAGTGGAGGGGTCCGGACTGTGCCTGCAAGCTCTGCTGTAACCTGTGTTCCTGCTGTCCAATAAATCTTCTGTTTTACTGGCTGGATAAAAGTCACTGTGGGTCCCAGGAAGAGAGGGTGCAGGGCCAGACTCCGTGACAACTTGGTGGCAGCGGTGGGATATACTGCACCCCGTGGACGGCGCTTCCTGCAGTAAGTGACTGGGGGGAGCAGTAAAACGAAGGGGTGATTAACCCCTGGGAGTGTGTGCCAGTGAGAAGGACTTTGCAGTAACAGGGTCCCCCGGGGATTGCAGCGAGCGGTCCCGGGGCGGAGGAGTCTGCAGCTCGACCCTGGCAGAGAGGTGGTGACCTCAAGAGGGCTGGTGCACTGGGGTCCCCCGGAAACCGTGGGAGCGGCGAGCACCCCGACCTGTGAGTGGCCAGCAGGAAGATGTACGCCAAGCGGCGCAAGTGTGACCTGCTGGAGCTGTGCAAGCGAGAGGGGCTGCACACAGGAGACTGACGAAGGACCAGCTGATTGCCCAGCTGGAGGAGGGAGACCGGAGCCCTGTCTCTGACGGAAGCAGCCTGGCAGATGCAGCGCAGTCACCAGTGTCTGTTCCCCCGGGAGTGGTCAGACGGCGGATGGAGGGCTTCCCGAGACCCCCTTCCTAGCCCTAGAGGAAGGGCGGGGAGGAGCCCAGCAAATGCCGAAGGCACCGTGACCCCCCCGGCCGGCAGGGGATGGCAGCGAAGCTCACCCCCCAGCAGGGATCCTCCCGGCGACGCTCGACAGCTGTGGAGCAGCCGTGGCTGGAAGAGGAAAGGAAGTTGAGACGGGAGGAGTCGAGTTAAAGAGGCAAGAGCTGGAGGAGAGGTGCTAACCAGCGTAAACATGGAGGAGGAGAACCAGCGTAAACATGAGGAGAAGGAGAAACCAGAGTCACATGAGCTGGGAGGAGAGGAGAAACAGCGTAAACACGAGCTGGAGCTGGCCCAGCTGAGGAGCCGTGAGGCCCCGGCTGCGGTGAGTGAGGGGGACCCAAGCCTACACCGAACTTGATAAGCGCTTTGCTGCCCCGGCGTAAGGAGGGGGAGGACATAGATACCTTCCTGACGGCCTTTGAGAATGCCTGCGAGCTGCAAGGGGTTGGCCCTGCAGACAGGATCTCATTTCTCACCCCCTTACTGGACTCCACGGCCGTGGAGGTGTACAGCCGACTGAAAGGGGCGGAGGCGGGGGACTACGAACTGTTCAAACAGGCCCTGCTCCGCGAGTTTGGGCTGACTCCTGAGATGTACCGGAAAAGGTTCCGGAGTCAGCGTAAAACCCGTGAGATCACATATCTACAACTGGTCAACCGGCGGCGCAGGGGTATGCCCGCAAGTGGACAGCTGGGCCCAAACTAAAGAGGACTTGCTGACCTGTTCATACTGGAGCACCTGTATGAGCAGTGCCCGTCCGACCTGAGGCTGTGGTTGAGGGACCAGAAGCCGGAGAACCCGCAGCACCGGCGCAGGCCAACTTGCCGACCAATTTGTGGACAGTCGGGCAGGGGATGGCAGGGAGGAGTCTCGAAGGAGCAGGCCTGCCTCAGCGCAGAGAGAGAGTCATCATGGGACCTCCCAGCGGGGGCCTATGGAGAACCCCCCCAAAGGGGAACATCCAGTGTCAGGTCCCTCCGACCCATTCCAGGGACCCACGAGACATGGGCTGCTATCAATGTGGCCAACGAGGCCACATACGGCCCAGTGCCCCAAGCTCAGGGACAGACCAAGCAGACCCAACCCGCAGAGGGTGGACTGGGTAAAAACCCAATCGGAAGATGGGCTACCCTCCCGGGAAAGGGGGCTGGCAACATACCACCTATGAAGGAGGGAGGAGGTCCCAGGTCAGCTCCTCTGGGGCTGGAGCGCCAGCCTCCGGGTTTCTTAGTTTACCGGGTGGGCGCGGGGCTGCCCCTCCGGAAAGAGTGCATTGTTCCCTGGAGGTAGATGGGAAGGAGGTCACTGGGTACTGGGACACGGGGCAGAGGTGACGCTTGCCCGGCCCGAGGTGGTGGGCTCAGATCGGGTGGTGCCCGACACCTACCTGACCTGATGGGCGTGGGCGGACCCCATTCAAGGTGCCAGTGGCAAGAGTGCATCTGAAGTGGGGGGCCAAGGAGGCCCCAAGGATGTGGGGGTACACCCATACTTGCCCACAGACGTGTTAATGGGAGGGACCTTGAGGACTGGCCTAGTAGCACTCAAGTGCCCTGGTCGTGACTCGTAGTCAGAGTCGGCAAAGTGCACTGCACCCGACAACGGGGAAGGTACTCGGCCCGAGGTGCAGGACCCTAACCTGGGGGCGGGGAGCGTCCAGGGGCAGGGCTCAGAGAGGCTGCGACCTCAGGCCCAGCCAGCAAGAGAGAGCTGGTCCCCATCCCTGTCCCAGCTGCTGAGTTCCAGGCGGAGTTGCAGAAAGATCCCTCCTTGCGGAAGCCCAGGGACCAGGCTGACCTTAGTGCGGAACAGACCCTGAGGAGAGGTTGCAAGGAGAGGTTCCTGTGGGAGAAGGGTTCCTGTACCGAGAATGGGCTCCCCCAGGGGAGGTAGAGTCATGGGGGATCAGGAGGCAGCTGGTGTTCCCCAGAAGTTTCGCCACAAGCTGCTGTACCTGGCCCATGACATCCCTCTCGCAGGACACCAGGGAATCGGCGCACCAGGCAGAGCGCTGCTACAGAACTTTTACTGGCCTGGGGTCTTTACCCAGGTCCGACAGTACTGCCAATCCTGTGATCCCTGCCAGAGGGTGGGGAAGGCCCGGGACAAGGGGAAAGCAGCCTTGAGGCCTTTACCCATCATAGAAGAACCTTTCCAGAAGGTGGCCATGGACATAGTGGGACCTCTCAGCAAGATGACCCGGTCAGGGAAAAAATACATCCTGGTGGTGGTGGATTTTGCCACTCGCTACCCCGAGGCGGTGGCCTTGTCCTCTATCGAAGCAGATACAGTGGCAGATGCGCTGCTGACAATTTTCAGCGGGTGGGGTTCCCCAAGGAGGTCTTAACGGATCAGGGTCCAACTTCATGTCGACCCTGCTCCGGTCCTTATGGCAGAAATGTGGGGTGCAGCACAACTGGGCCTCAGCGTATCACCCCCAGTCCAACGGGCTGGTGGAAAGGTTCAACGGGACACTGAAGATGATGCTAAAAAAACATTTATAAACCAGCACCCGCAGGATTGGGACAAATACTTACCTCACCTGCTGTTCGCGTACAGGGAGTACCCCAGAGTCTACCGGGTTTTCGCCTTTCGAACTGTTGTATGGAAGGCGAGTAAGGGGGCCCTGGACCTGATGAGAGATGAATGGGAGGGGAAGGCCACTCCCGAGGGAGAGTCAGTGGTGGAGTATGTCCTGACCTTCCGGGAAAGACTGGCCGAGCTCATGGGCCTGGCCAGGGAGAATCTGGCCCGAGCCCAGAGGAAGCAGAAGGTCTGGTATGACCGCACGGCCCGGGCCCGAGCCTTTGCCACCGGGGATCAGGTGATGGTTCTCATCCCTGTGAGGAAAAAACAAACTCCAGGCCGCCTGGGAAGGGCCCTTCAAGGTTATCAAGCAACTAAATGAGGTAAAACTATGTGGTGGAGCTGTCAAACCGGGCAACACATCACCGGCGGGTGTACCATGTGAACATGATAAAACCATACTATGACAGGGGGAATGTGTGGTGTTGGCCGTGTGTGGACACTGGGAGGGGGCAGGGAGATGACCCTTTGGTGGATCTATTCCCTGGGACAAAAGCTGGTTCCCCCTTGGAGGCAATTCCCCTCTCTGATCAGCTGACCAGGGCCCAGCACGCTGAGATCAGAGGGTGCTGCATCTGTACCGACAGCTGTTTTTCCAACCAGCCTGGACGCACTAATTTGACTGTCCACAGGGTGGAGACTGGGCCACATTCCCTATAAGATGCTCCCTTTTCGGGTCACTGGTAAAACTGCCCAGGATCTGGAAAAAGGAGGTCAGGGACATGCTGGCTTTGGGGTGATCCAGCAGTCTTCCAGCCCTTGGGCCTCGCCAGTGGTGCTGGTCCCCAAGAAGGATGGGTCAATCCGGTTCTGTGTGGACTATCGAAAGCTCAATGCCATCACCGTATCTGATGCCTACCCCATGCCCAGGCCTGACGAGCTCCTAGACAAGCTGGGAGGTGCTCGGTACCTCACCACCATGGATCTTACCAAGGGCTACTGGCAAGTGCCGCTGGACGCAGATGCCAGGCTGAAATCGGCCTTTATCACCCCTCTGGGCTCTACGAGTTTCTGACCTGCCCTTTGGCCTCAAGGGAGCGCCGGCCACCTTCCAGCGCCTGGTGGATCAGCTACTGAGGGGGATGGAGAGTTTTGCCGTGGCCTATATTGACGACATCTGCGTCTTCAGCCAGACCTGGGAGGACCATGTGTCCCAGGTTACCCAAGTCCTGAACCGAATTCGGAGGCTGGGTTAACCGTAAAGGCTGAGAAGTGCAAGGTGGGGATGGCGAAGTATCTTACCTGGGCCATCGGGTGGGGAGCGGCTGCCTGAAGCCAGAACCCGCCAAGGTGGAGGTGATCAGAGACTGGCCTGCTCCCAAACCAAGAAGCAGGTCCAGGCCTTTATTGGGATGGCGGGGTACTATCGAAGGTTCGTGCCCCACTTTAGCACCATAGCCGGCCCCATCACTGAACTGTGCAAAAAGGGAAGCCAGACAAGGTAATCTGGACCGAGCCGTGCCAGGAGGCTTTCCGGGCGCTGAAGGAGGCTCTGGTCAGTGGCCCAGTTCTGGTGAACCCAGATTTGACAAACCCTTTACGGTGTTCACCGACGCCTCAGACAAGGGACTGGGGCGGTGTTAATGCAGGAGAATGAAAAGGGGAAAAGACACCCCATCGTGTACCTGAGTAAGAAGCTGCTACCCCCGGAAGCAAAACTACGCGGCCATCGAGAAGAAATGCCTGGCCATGGTGTGGACCCTTAAGAAGCTAGAGCCATATCTCTTTGGGCGACACTTCACCGTGTACACAGACCACTCTCCCCTGACCTGGCTGCACCAGATGAAAGGAGCCAACGCCAAGCTCCTGAGGTGGAGCCTGCTCCTGCAGGACTATGACATGGACGTGGTCCATGTGAAGGGAAGTGCCAACCTGATAGCGGACGCGTTGTCCGGAGAGGGGGCCCTGAACTTCCCGAGGTCACTGGGCAGAGTGACCCCGCTCAGTTCAGTTCCGAAGGGGGAGAGGTGTGATGGAGTAGGGACTGTCTGTGTGGGAACGGGAAAGCAGGGGATGTCTGTAGGTGAGGGACAGGTAGTCAGGTTGTAATGTGAGCCGGCAGGGGGGAGGGGGAGCTGCTGGGCGGAGGAGAAGGAAACAAAGGGTTTTTTTCGGCCGGAGGAGGAGAGGCAGGACAGTTTGGGTTTGGGCTATGGGAAGGAATTCAGGGGATCCTAGCTGGAATCCAAGCACCCTGAACCCCCAGAAGGACTCAGTGGAGGGGTCCGGACTGTGCCTGCAAGCTCTGCTGTAACCTGTGTTCCTGCTGTCCAATAAACCTTCTGTTTTACTGGCTGGATAAAAGTCACTGTGGGTCCCAGGAAGAGGGGTGCAGGGCCAGACTCCGTGACACTCCCCAACTCCTCTGCCTTTCCCCATCCCTGTTCCACTCGGGTACCGTCTCTTGCTCCCTGCAGCCAGGCCTTTCTCCATCTACAGGCAGAGGGAGACTGCTGCTCCTGGCTTCCCTGGTCTTCTTAAAAGGTCCTGTTGCTCAGTTTGGGGCATGGCCCCAGGTGCAGCCACTTCCCCCAATCAGCCAGGGTTTTACTTTGCCTAGCCCCAGCCCTCTGCAGGGCTTTTCCAACCCTTTCCGGGCTGCAGCAGGTAGTTACCCTGCTACACATGCCAACATCTTTAAACCATTCCCCACCTCTCCATTTCTGGAGCACTATTGCTACTCTGGTTGAAAATCAAGCTCCCTCCCTTATAACTGTTAGCCATTCCTGCTGGCCAGCCAAGATCTCTATGGGGTAAAACAGTGTGAGCTGAGTCCCTATGTCCTTGTGCCTCCAGGTGACTTTCCCTCTAGCCTCTGCGTGGATCAGTATCTAGCAGACTCCAGGCCAGGGTCACAGATAGTCCATTTCATAGAATGAGTGACCTTTCGAAATGTAGGGTCAGGGCTGCTGAAAGCATTGATGCGTGGAACTTATCCTCTCACACCAAGATTCCTGGCTCCCTTTATCCCAGCCTGGGGGAAATCAGAAAGGATATGTACTAGTTACAGCTATAGATACAATTACCATACCGCCATGGAGATGAGTTACTGCCATAGATACAATTACCATACCGCCAGGAGATGAGTTACTGCCATAGATACAATTACCGTACCACCATGGAGATGAGTTACTGCCATAGATACAATTACCATACCGCCAGGAGATGAGTTACTGCCATAGATACAATTACCGTACCACCATGGAGAGGAGTTACTGCCATAGATACAATTATCATACCACTATGGAGATGAGTTACTGCCATAGATGCAATTATCATATTGGCACAGGGATGGGTTACTGCCATAAAACAACGTGTTCCTCCATTGTCTTTACTAGGGGGTGAGGTTCAATAAACTTCAAAAGAAACGTTTAGGAAGTTTCCACTTTTGCTTGCTCTATGGTTCCTCAAGAATACTTAGATAAGTTTGGTATATTCAGGTCGGTAAGGCCTGATACAATTCATTCTAGAGTACTTAAGCTGAAGCAATCTCTGAACCTTTAGAAATTATCTACAAGAATTTATGGAGAACGGGTGAGGTCCCAGAGGTCTTCAGAAGGGCAAACATAGTAACCATCTTTAAACATTATAGATCAATCAGCCTAACTTTGATACCCAGAAAGATACTAGAATAAATTATTAATCAGTTTATAGGCATCTAGAGGAAAATAGGGTGATAGTTAATAGCCAGCATGGATTTGTCAAGAATAAATCATGCCATCCCAATCTAATTTCCTTCTTTGACACAGTTACTGGTGTAGTGGATAGGGGAGAAGTAGAAGACGTAATATATCTTGATTTTAGTAAGGTTTTGACATGCTCCCATATGACATTCTCATAAGCAAGCTAAGGAAATATGGTCTAGATGAAATCACTGTAAAGTGGGTGCCCAGCTGATTGAAAAACCCTTATACCCAAAAAACACTTAATGATTTGTTGTAAACTGGAAGGATGCATCTAGTGGGGCTCTGCAGGAGCCTGTCTTGGGTCTGGTACTATTCAATATTTTCATTAATAACTCAGATTATGGAGTACAGAGTACGCTTATCAAATTTGTGAGTGATGATACCAGCTGGGAGGGGTTTAAGCACTTTAGAGGGCAGGATCAGAATTCAAAATGATCTTGATAAATTGGAGAGTTGGTCTGAAATCAATAAGATGAAATTTAATAGAGACAAATGCAAAGTATTACAATTTAAGGAGGAAAAATCAAATGCACAAATAAAAAATGGGGAATAACTGACTAGGCAGATGTGCTGCAGAAACGAATCTGGGGTTATAGTGGACCAGAAGCTAAATATGAGTCAACAGGGTGATGCTGCTGCAAAAAAGGGCACATGCCATTCTTGGATGTATTAACAGCAGTGTCATATGTAAGACATGGGAGGTAATTGTTCCACTCTAGTCAGCACTGGTGAGGCCTCAGCTGGAGTCCTGTGTTCAGTTCTAGGCACCACACTATCAGAAAGACATGGACAAACTAGACAGAGTCCAGAACAGAGCAACAAAAATTATAAGAGGTTTAAAAAACATGATCTTTAAGGGAAGGTTGAAAGAATTAGGTATGTTTTGTCTAGAGAAGAGAAGTTAGGCTGAGGAGGGACCTTATAGCTGCCTTCAAATATGTTAAGGGCTCATATCAAGAGACAAGCACGATCAGTTGTTCTTCAAGCTCACCAAGGGCAGGACAAGAAGTAAGCAGCTTAGTTTGCAGCAAGGGAAATTTAGGTTAGATTTTACAGAAAACTTTCTAACTCTAAGCTCTAGGTGAGCACGGGGGCAGGTTCCCTAGGAAGGTTGTGGACTCTCCATCACTGGAAGGTTTTAAGAACAGGTTGGACAAACACCTGTCAGTGAAGGTGTACTTAATCTTGCTTCAGTGCTGGAGGATGGACTAGATAACCCATAGGCACTGATTCCATGGGTGCTCTGGGGCTGGAGCATCCATGGAAAAAAAATAGTATGTGCTGAGCACCCACCAGAAGCCCTGCGGATCAGGTCCTACCCCTCCCCCCTAAGGCCTCCCACCCACTGTGATCAGCTGTTCAGTGGTGTGCAGGAGGCGCGGGGCGGGAACTGAGTACAGAACAGTGCTTGGGCTCAGGGCAGGATCTTTTCTCCCCATATGGCTAGAAGCGAAAGGCACAGAGCCAGATTCAGGTTTCTGCCTCAAGCCATGCTGTGGGGGGCGTGGTGCTTAGTAGCTCTTCCCCCTCCCCCCCCCCGGCCCCTCAGTGCCTCCCACCCACCATGATCAGTTTTTGGCAAGACCATTTTTCAGTCAAAACATTCTGACCAGCTCTGCTGCCTGAACCACTCTCAGGTTGCAGTTTCCTGTCTGGTTTATAGAGGAGACAAGTTTGGAGGAGGGGCTTGAAAGAGGACAAGATGGGGCTTCATGGGTTTTGACTGGAAGCTTTCCCATGGGTAAGGGGCAGCCTGGGAGAGAGTGCGAAGGAGATTGTGAGAGAAGTGGATGGTGGCACAAGGGCACGAGTCAATCTTGTGATGGGATAACATCTGGGGTAGGCAAGGTGGGTGAAGCTGGGACACTAAAGACAAGAAGTCGGTGACTGATGCAGTGGCGGAGGGAGTGACCATGGTGTTTTTATAATTTTGTCATATTTATGGACAGGCTGCACACTGCACAGACACCTGGAGAGATGGTCCCTGCCCTGAACAGCTTACATCCTACCCAGACAAGCAACACACAACGGACGAGGGAGAGGAGACAGAACAGAAGCCATCAGGGGAATGGGTGGGACATGGCTTGTTAGTTCCATTTTTATCTCTAACTGCCCCCCAGTGAGTCATTCTGAGCTGGTTTTACTCTAAGTGACCCCTCAGCTGCCTTTTCAGCACTCCTGTCCTCAGTGCACCCACTCCTCATTGCTAACTGCGGTTAACAGCACCCTGACAGCATCTCTCACCCTCCCAGGGTTTTCTGTTCAGGGCACACTGGGCATTTATTCTGTCCAGTAAAGCTCAGAGACAATTAGTTTGGGCATTATCGGGGAAGGTCAGAGGGGAATGCATTGACCCTACTTTCTCTGTTATGCCCATGAATAGCTGATCCCATCTGTCCATCAGGACAGGTGTTAGTTGTGGTGTTTAATATTCCCTTTGCCTCACTCCGTCCTGCCTGAGTCACAGATAATCACTTTGTCCCAACCTCTCATCTGCTTGGACGTGTTTTTAGTCTTGGCTGTATTGTTTGTTCCATAAACCAACTCCAATCTAGCTCTGATAACATCCGCTCAAGGTTTCCAGGTCACTGTGTGTCTGTGCGACCAGCCACAGCAGGACCTCCCAGCCCTGCTTCACCTTACATTCCTCTGACATGCCTTCCTGCCACAGCCGCCTCGACTTCTCCATTCCCATGGCTGGGGCTCTTACGCCTCTTGCTGATCTCTCCTGCTTCATCTCTAACAGATGGCAATTGCTATGAAGTGACACGAGTGGGAATTGACCTGCTAGGCTTGTCCAGTGCATCCTGAAACTGCAAGGAAATGCTTTGCAACTGATTTGCTAATGTCAGTGAAAGAATTGTGTGCAAACCATAGGCAAATATCTTCACGACTCATTCTGCGAGAGCCCAGAGTTTGGGATGAGCCAGTGTTAGGGCCAGAACTTGAAGGGGTATCCACAGCAGAGCTCTGTCACAGGAACTCCAGGGGATGTGGCACTAGCATTGAAAGGACAGGTGCTGTGAATTGGATCGCATGTTCTAGGGACACTACCAAGGCCTCATGGAAGCTCTGCTCAGCAGACTGAAGAGAGGCCTGGTTCAGCCCAGCACATTGCTCATCTCCATGCCTTGTACAGAATCCAAAGCACAAACACAGGATGAGGTTTATTTCTTGCAAACGTGTTGGGCCAGATCCCCCAACAGCTCAGCACCAGAGTTTCAAGGGCTCAGCAACCACAGATTGCCCAGCAGCTCCTCTGGTGACATTTGTGGCCAAATTCTCAAGGCAGCTCATCACCCAATGTGCATGAAACATGCTGAGTGCTCTGAAAATTTGTGGGCCTGGGAAATCCCAGCAATTACATTTCTAGGATTGCAAAATAAGCCCAAGAGCTCAGCCCACCAGCCCAGCCCAAGCCCATAGACATGGTGTATGTCAGAAAAACCTGCTGGGATCCAGTTTGCAAAGGAACTCACCATAATGCCATTTCAGTTCAGAAGCCCTGCATGTACTAGAGTGACTGCTAGTCTAGAAGGCTCATCATGAGACAGTTGGGTTTAACTGGGTTTTAGCCTGTTGGGGCTGTTTGAGACAGTGCAGCCTCATGGCCTGTTGGACAAAGAGACAGGGATCCCCTCTGATGGGCGGCATGTGACTGCAATGCGTTTGCAGATGACTGAGCAGCAGTGAGCACAATTAGCTGGCTCACTCACTGTGTAATAGCCTGTGAATAATAGACAGTGCATCAGAAAAGGCTAGTTCACCTCTCACACTGGGGCTGAGTGAAATACCAGTGGTCACTTACCATTCACCCTGCCTGCACAGAGTCCCGCTGGCCCTGGGATCCTGATTCCTAGAGTCATTGTGTTTATCATTCAGTGAACGAGCCCAGTGGGCGCTGGCCCAGCCCCACCAGGAGCATCCAGTGAGAACGCCACATAAGCCCAAACTTCGCAGGAGGACAGCTAGTGGGGAGTGCTGGCTGGGAGCTGCAGGAGACGGAGACACTAGCAGGTGGAGGGGGAGCCAGGGAGCTGGGGGTTAACCTTTGTTTAGTCCTGAATATTGTCCACAGCCTCATGTGGGAGATGATAAAAGTTCTTCTAAAACAGGAAGCTGGTGTTATCGCCTTGTGCTGATAATGGGGAAGGCAGCAGCTGCCACAGCTCTGCCAGCCTGGGAAAGGAGGGAAGAACAAGGCCACATCGCCAGCTGGAAACCCAGCGTAGGGGGCTGTGACCGCCACTGCTCAGGGCTGGAGGGGGCGGCAGGCTGTCTGGCCTAACCAGGACTGCTCACAGCATCCTGGGCATTGGCAATAAGCCTTTCACTTGCCCACCACGAGGTCTTGTCCATCCCCCGGGGATGGGAGAGGGGCATTTGTTGGCAGGGAAGGGAGATCAGCAGAGCAATGTTAAGGATTGGGAGAGCTATGAGCTCCCTCATCAACCCCACTCATGGAGGCAGCATGTGTGGGAGCCGCCCTCTTGTCTCACTCCTTCCCCTCCTCCTTTAATGCCCCATCCCCCAGCCATGCACCCAAGGGAACACCTAGAAGCAGCCACCTGCTCCAAAGGAGACAGTGGAGCAGCTTGGCCCGGGCGCCGAATAACACTGTGAAGCAAACACCTGCTAGGCAGGGGACACAAACCCCACAGAGCCAGGCCAAATCTGCCAACCTGACTCCATCCCTGAACCCTCATGAGCTGTGCAACTGACATAGCCAGGCACGGGAGCAGGCACTGGCATCCACCGGGGGTAGGGGGCAGCTGTAGCTCTGGCAGAGCCCTCCTCGGCAGCGCTAAGAGGCCCAGTTATCAAAGCCAGTTACAGCCTCACAGCCTGGTCACTCCGAATGGTGGAACCTCGGGCCAGGCCTCTTGGTGTCTCCTGCCTGCCCTCGACCTTGCTTCTCCCACCTTCCTTCAGTGTCCCTGACAGCAACTCCTTCTCCCTTGGCGGTGCCATGCTTCTCCTCCCCCAGCCACTGCTCTCTGCCCCCCACCCCGGGTACAGAAAGGCCTCATGGCCCCTAAAATGCTCCTGTGCCTTTGCTGATGTCACTGTGGAAGGCAGCCTGTCTGCTCCGCTACCACAGGGCCCCAGAGTGCACAGCTCCCTGCAGGGGAAGGGAGCTCTGCCTGGGGAGCTCCCTGGAGGGCTGGTGGCACCTCTGCTCTCCTTCCTTCCCTGGCTTAGTGAGCTTTGGCCAGGGAATAGTTCATTACACTTCACTGCTCGCTGTGATGCGGATCCAGGGGGTGGGAGGCCAGGAGGGCAAACTGCCCAGCCACTGGCTCTCCTCCCTGCTGAGGCCGACTGCCTGGTGCAGAGCCGAGCCGAGCAGAATCCAGAGGCTCCCCTCACTAGCTCTGCTGCCCGCTTCTCTGGGCTGAAGGCCACTATGCTGGCCACTATGCCTCGCCAGTCAGAGCTGTCCCTCACCCTGGGAGGGCCTGGAAGGCTCCCTGAGCTCAGGGACACAGCTGGCGAGTTGTGGGGCTTTTCCTGCTGAGAGGCCAAGCTGGAGGTGCTGACTCAGTAGAACTGTCAGGGCACCTGGCTGGCTCCCTCCTGGATGCTATCAGCAAATGCCCAATGGAACCGCGTGCAGCCGTGAGACTGGCCCTTCCCACTCGGTTCCCAGGGGAAGCACAGGTGCAGGTTTATCCTGGAGATAACCCTCCCCACTGCCTGCTATACTGCTCCCCTCTGTGCAGACACAGCCTGCAGCACTCAGCGTGTTGGCAGGGCTCTCCACCACCAGGCACCCTCCGACCTTCACTGTCAGGCTGTGCAGCACTCACACGCTCCCTGTTCCAGGGCTGATCACTACACGCCCCCGCCAGCACCCCTTGCTGTACCCCCCCCTCACACTGGAGCGAGTGCGTACCAGGCACAGGCAGAGCAGGAACGTGCACCCATCACCTTATACCAGCAGGGCCAGCTCTTGGGCCCACCGTGGCTGCTTTGGGCTGTTCCCTCCTTGCAGTACAGCTGCAGGTGGCATACCATGTGGACTCCCCAGAAAGGAACCCGTGGATGGTGCAGGCCTGCTGCTTCCACTGACTGCAGTGAGAATCCAGACCCTTAGCACCTCTCAGGATCGGAGTCTGAATGTGTTGCGCCAACGGGGAATGGGATTCACTGTGCAGGGTCACTTGGGGTAGCCTGCTTACACTGGACCCCTGCCTCATTCACTGCTCAGGACGGCATTGCTCCGGCTGTGGGGCAGGTCTGTGTAGTGAGAGAGGCTGCTGACTGGAGGGTCCCTGCCTCATTTGCTGCAGAAATTGGAAGGTGTGTAGTGAACGAGGCAGGGGATTGCAGGAAGAGAAAGGAATGTTTCATAAATGTCGTGGTGTTGTAATTGTAGGGGTCCTGACCCAAAAAGGAGTGGTGGGGGGGTTGCCAGGTTATTGTAGGGGGGTTGGGGTACTGCTACCCTTACTTCTGCGCTGCTGCTGGCAGGTTGCTGCCTTCAGAGCTGGGAGTACAGTTAACAGCTGCTGCTTTCCAGTGGCCCAGCTTTGAAGGCAGTGAAGAAGTAAGAGTGGCAATACTGCGACCCCCTTAAAATAACCTTTTAACTCCCCTGCAACTGCCTTTTGGGTCAGGACCCCCAATTTGAGAAACGCTGGTCTCCCCCGTGAAATTTGTACAGTATAGGGGAAAAGCACACAGAAGACCAGATTTCATGGGGGGAGACCAGAATTCATGGACCGTGATGCATTTTTCATGGCCGTGAATTTGACTGGGACCTAATCATAATGCAGCCGCACCAGGGAGCCAAATAAAGGTTGCATGGGCAGCCTTAATTCTGACATTTCCTAACTTTTGAGGACTTAAATTTGAAACCTTAGTAACGTTCTTTGAAGATAATTATTGTATGTGTAATTTGTATTTTTATCACATTCTCACCAAGAGGCCCCATGGTGCAAGGTGCTGTACATGTGCATACTAAGAGACAGACCCTGCCCCAGCAGATCCCTTAGAAATAATTCATAGATTTCAAGATAGAAGGCACCATTCTGACCATCCAGTCCGACCTCCTGTATAGCTCAGGCCAGAGACCCTCCTCCAGTGACCCCTGCATCCAGCCCAGATCTGCTGGTCAAGCTGGAAAGACTCCAAGGGCAGGAGAATCCCTAGATGAGCTGTTCCGATGGACAATCACCAGCACTGTTAAAAAGCTGTGCCTCATGTCTGCCTGAATCCAATCCCACCTGGGACCTCATGTCACTCCAGTCACCTGGCACCAGGACCGGCGCTAGGGTTTCTCGCGCCCTAGGCGAACGGCCATTTTGCTGCCCCCCGCGCTGATCCCGCGGCTCCGGTGGAGCTGCCGCAGTCATTCCTGTGGAGGGTCCGTTGGTCCGTGGCTCCGGTAGAGTTGTCGCAGCCATGCCTGCTGGAGGTCCACCAGAGCCGCGCGAGCAGCCGACCATCTGCAGGAACGACTGCGGCAGCTCCACCGGAGCCGTGGACTAGCGGACTCTCTGCAGGCATGCCTGTGGCAGGTGAACCAGAGCCGCCTGCTGCCCCCCCGGCAAAATGCCTCCCTCCAAATAATCCTGGCGCCCTAGGCGATTGCCTAGGCTGCCTAAATGATAGCGCTGGCCCTGCCTGGCACTAAGAATCCCCGTATCCTAGCGATTTCCGTCCCCCACTTCATCTCGGATGTGCCTGTAAGCTCCTCCCCCTTCCCCCAGCAGCCCAGCCAGGCCAGTGCAGAGGTCAAACTCCTGCACTTGTGCTGTGGCTCCTGCCGACCCCAGCATCCCGGCTAGCCCCAGGCCATTCAGCTGCAATCCCCACCCCTTGGCCCAGTGCCGGTCTCCTCCCCAGCATTGGCAGGTCCCTTCTCCTGCCCCTCTAGCATGTGCAGTGCTAACCCGAGGGACACTTCCATCCCCTAGCACTGACAACCCGGATGGTCTAGATGCCAGCAGCTCAGCTCGTGGATGGCTGAAGAGGGGCTCATTCTTGCAGCCCTTCCCATGCGGAGCTGGACTGGTCCTGACTGTGCTGCCTTCTCAGTCGTGCACTGAGACTCGTTAGCTTTCCTCTACTACACTTCTGGGCACAGCCATTGCAGAGGCTACGATAGCTCCCATGACCTCTTCTCTCTTCACTTCTCCCCCTCAGCACCGATACCAACATACTTCCCAGTCCTGGTTCTTCCCTAACTCCCTCTGCGTCCTGTGAGATCAGAGAGCCCCGCGCCCCATGTCCCCCCAGCCCACTCCAGCCCAGCTGTCTGTCTATCTCTGTGGCTGTACCTCCTCCCCCCAGCTGCTCAGCACATCCTGGATGATTAATCCAGCCCTGTGCAATCTCGCTCCCACTCCCAGACCCACACCCTGTGGGGCCAGAGAGAGCAGTCTGGTTCCCTGGGCTCTTGGAAAGTGCCTGTCCTGGGAGATAAGAGAGCCACGTGCCCCATGGTGCCAGGGAGGGGCCCCGCCTCACTGCGCTTTATCCCAAACCAAACAAGCAGGCCTGCTCTGGAGCTATAAATAGTGGCTGAGGCAGCACTGGGCTCTGGGAGGGTCTGGGAAGGGGAGTGGGGCCTGGTATCAGGCTTCCTGGTGAGCCACAGCCCTCCTGAATCTTCTGTGACTTCCATGGTAACGCTCACCACCTTCCTAGAGAGGAAGCAGCTGATGAGTGTCACTGTGGGATGCGGGAGGGGAGCAGAGAGAGTCAGGCTGGGCTGGAGGAGATGGGTGGGAAGCTGCTCTAATTCTCCTCGGGTCGGGGCATCGCTCTATTGTGAGGTGTCCCCATCAGGCCTCCAGTGGTCGGACCCATTGCTAAGGAAGCTCCCAAAGCAAGCCCAGCGACTGGGTGTGGGGGGAAGGGGCAGGTCAGGGATGCTGCTCAGCACAGCCCGTGTGCGTGCTGCTTGATGCTGAGAGCAGCCAGCACTATGAGCTGCCTTGGAGCCTCGCAATGCCCCCTTCCCCGTCCAGGTCCACAGTGAAAAGGATCCAGTGTACAAAGCTGGGAAGCCCAAGAATGGAGGGAGAGGTGCCAGGCCAGAATCCTCACTCAGGAAGACCTGACCAGCCCTGGCTTGCAACTGCCAACCACAAACCCATCTGAACTAGAGGGGAGGGGGATCGACTTTGAAAGCAGCAGCACAGGCCTCTCCAGACTAGTGTCTCCAATCTATCTCTGCCTGCAGTCCCCCTCCCCTGCTCCCAGCTATTCAGTCACCAGCTTTGCTCCATCTGATGCTGAGTGCTGGAAATAACCTGGCCAGGGGAGGAATGGGCACCAGATGGAGACAGAGGAATATGTGGTCACCCCTCCTGGCGCTCTTGGGAGAAGGATTCACAAGAGAACGGCAGCCCACACCTCAATCTGAGTCCCCCCCATGCCAAAAGATGTGGCCTTGCTGCTCCAAGCCAATGAGAAATGCCAGAGGAGCTGAAAGGTTCAGTCAATGACAGGGTTAAATGGTGCTGGGAATCCAAGAACCAATGACCCACCCCAGACTGCCAGGCAAGGGGAGCCGGCAATTCTGTTTCAAGCCATTTCTAATTTGTGTGAGAATCCAGAGAGGGCAGAGTTAGAGCAAGCAGCATTAGATAAACTACCAGCGTGGGAGACAGTGGGCAGTGGGAACCTGGCCAGGGGATGAAGCAGGAAGAGCCCGTAGACCTGCTCAGCAGAGCTAGACAGACATAACAGTACTCCTCCACTCTGCACTGCTCAGCTGTCTCCCACGCATTAGTCCATCCATGTTCAGCAAAACACTTAAACGTGAGCTGAACTTGACTTGTATTGAAGTCAATCGAATTGAGCATGGGCTTTGCTTAGAAGGAATGGAGTGTAACCCTTCTGCTCCTCTGAGTTGGCAGCAACAAGGGCCAGATTCAGTATCCAGGTGTTCCGTTTCAATAACGCAATGCAAAACAAGCTCGAGTGCCCACCCAGTGACCTGGGACAATTACATACCACCACCCCTGGGCGCCTCTAGGAGGCAATACTTCCCCTCTCGCAAGCACAGAGGATGAGTGTAGCAAAATTCTTTAATAAAGGAGGGAAACAATGTGGCATCATATTGGGAAAACACCACAAACAGGATTCATAACATAAACCATGAGCAAAAGACCCACAAAGTAAGTTTGGCAATGTCCTTTTCCCCTTAGGGTCTTAAGTCCAATCACCCCAAAGTCCAACAACCTAAAAGTCTCTGTCCCTGGTCAGTGCTGCCCCAGAGTTCAAAACTTTATCTGCAGAGTTTCCCACCCCCCCAGCCTGGGTGGAAATGAGGGGGGCACACAGGGTGTTAAGGGGCACCTTATGTGGGCCAGGGCTGACTGCCCCACCTCTCCGTGGAGCTCTGCTGCAGCCTTCACCACAACTGGCTCCACTCCACCAGCTGTGCCACTCTTCCAGCCTGCCCATGAGCCACTCCAGCCATCCCCACAAACCACTCCACTTGCTGTTCCAACCATGCTGCAAACTGCTGTGCCCTGCTCACTCCTTAACAATAGATCTTCAGGCTCCCCCACTAGTTAACATAGCACTCAGCTCAGTAAGTTTAGCTCTTTTAATGATTCTAGCTTGTAGTAGGGGAGCCCCAGTGCTGGTGCACCCTTGGCCCAAAGTGAACACAGCTCAGCAGTCTTGAGATAGACTCCTAATGGAATCAAAATTAGCTCCACACTTCAACAGTGGGGAGAGAGAGAAGGAGGTGCAAGTAGCATTCCAGGCCCTCAGAAGATCACCCATACCCCCAAATACACACCCCAACATTTCTTCATTCACAGGGTTTTGGAACCCATATCCCTTGTCTAGCGAGTGCTACCTAATTGATGGTGAGATCCTCTTTCATAAAACAGGTTCATAGTCCCTCATTCACATAATCAGGGTAACAACACTTTATTCCTCCTCCTCCAATAACAGAGAAATTCCACAGCTGTCAAAGTGACCATTTTAGGCTGCTGTCGGCTATACTAGGCGGGGTGGGTGTGCCTATGCAAACAAGATCAGTCCCTGAAATTCTTTTCCATACTTGCCATAATTCACCACCAGATGTCAGGGTAGAGCTCGTCCTGACTCTGCTTACTCAGTAAGGAACTGGGGCCTACCGGCCCTCCATGGCACACAGCCAGTGAGGAGCTACCAAGCTCTGGGTCAGATAAATGCTGCTTGGGAGCAGTAATGGTGGATTCTTCACCCGGATTGGACCCAGGGCAGTGCGTGCCCTTTGGCAAAAAGTTTTCTCCCATATTGTCCCCTTTTCTTTATTTCCTGACAATGCAGAAATTCAAGAAACTCAGGGAAATTAAAATTCACTCTGAATTAAGGAGAAGGGCTATGCCCTGGCAGGCCTGAGTGAGAAACCCAACAGTGTTAGAACTGAAGCAGTTCTCCTCTGTTGGTGTTGTCATACGGGGGGATAAGTTAGCAACTTTTCCTTAACTGGGGAAGGAGGCTACAGGAGATTCAACTGTCATATGCCACAGGCAGAGACTAGGAGGGACTGAGGGGCACCAGTGCTTAAGGCCCCTGCAGGGGCAGGGAATTGATTGAGATATACCCAGAGTACTGCACCACTGTAATGCTTCAGTGTAGACACTACTATGCCCGGCAGAGGTTCTCCTGTCAGGTTAGGTAATCCACCCCTGTGAGAGGCAGCAGCTGAGTCGACAGAAGAATTCTTCCACTAACCTAGCACTGTCAACACCAGGCCTTACATCAGCTTACCTACCCCACTCTGGGATGTGCATTTTTCAAACCTCTGAGTGACGTAGTTGAGGTTAATTTTCTAGTGTAGACTAAGCCCGAGCTGGCAAGTGGCCATATGCTGCCAAGGGAGGTGAAAAGTCCCCAAAGTCACTGCCAATCTGCCCTGGGAGGAAATTTCTTCCTGGCCCCACATGTTGGGATCAGTTAGCACCTGAGCATGTGAGCAAGAACCAACCAACCAAGCACTAAAGAGAGCAGGAGAGAGAATGCTGAGGGTCACCTCAGAGCCCTGGCCCACCCAGTCCAATGTCCCATCTCCAGCCATGGACGTCCCTCATTATCCAGAGGGAGATAATAAAACCTTCCCCAAATACATTGGGGGAGGGGGGGCATCCCTTCCTGATCCCTGCCAGTGGCTGGCTGACACCCTGGAGCATGATGGGGTTCCTGCAACAGCAAAATATTGGACTAGGCAGGGGAGCTGGAACTAGGGATGCTGGGGGTGCAGCAGCATCCCTTTGCTTGAACTAGTAATAGCAACCAAATACACGGTTTCCACTCTCAGCACCCCCACTATACAAAGCCAAGAGGTCCCTTCCAGGCCTGTGTCTTGTGTTCCTAACGCAAAAACCAAGCAGGGGAAAAAAGCCATCAGAGCAGAATGCCAAGAAAACAGCAGCGTTCAGACCATCTGTATCCACCATAAAGAACCAAAAGCGGTCAAAAGCCCCAACTTTTTTTCCTTTTGCAGATTGCCTTTAACAATTTTTTTATTTAAGTGTCTAATTTGGGGGTGCCAACTTTGGGCATCCTTCATTCTTGCCTTCTTTCCTCTGACTTGTCTCCAGCTGGACAATCTCTTTCTGCAATGAGGTGCCCAGAAAGGAAGCTCGAATTTCAGGCATGGCCATGCCAGGGTTGCGCAGTGAGGGTCTATGATTTCCCTGTTCCAGGGTGTTTGCTTCTGCATCTGCAGCCCCAAACGCATTGTTGTTGCCATATCACACTGCGCATCTAGAGCTACAGCCCTCTGTGTCCTTGCAGATCTTTCACTCGGCTTTTCCCACTGACTACCTGAGCCTCCCTCATCTTCAGGCTGGACTTCAACTCGCAGCATTTCTAACCCCCCGTCGGTCCCTCTGTCCTCTCTGCTCTCACTGGGGTTTGCAACCTCTCCCGATCAGCATCTTCAACAGCTGGAGCTAAAGTGGTTTACTCCTGCTTCCAGATCACTAGGAAGTTTACGAATAAGAGCAGACCTAAAATCAGCCCCTACTGCCCCCACTTGCCACTCTCCCAGCTCCAGAGTTTGGCGAGCATCATTAGTCTCCAGTAAGGTCCATACGATAGGGCTGAGAGTCAGGGAATTGGAATTAGTTTTTGAGTAAGATTTCGTGAGACACTGCACTCATTATTATCACTATTAACTCCCAGGAGGTTCCTTGTACTGTATTCCCCTTGGATGCTCATTCTGTCACGTTGTGCTGGCATGATTGGTGCTTTATAAGCTCATGCTGCTGTTGCTCCCCTCTCTCTATCACCGGCTTTATCTGTAGATATTTGCACCGTTATCTTGCTGGAAGCAGGGGTTAGAATCATTGGACAGTGATCGCCAGAATCCCTCTTCTTCCCTTTTTGAAGGTCAGCATAACATTCAGACAGGCCTCCCCTCTGCCAGGACTGTCCCAAAGAATTGTCAGTTGTTCCATTTGCTTGGGCACAAACAGGGCCCGTGCCTTGTGATTTGCACCTCTCCACCTTTCCCCAGGATCCCCTTACTCTTAAAACCCACAGGTTCCTTTACAAGGTCTTTGTTACTCGCTGTGTTCTCACCTCTGGTTAAATAGAATTGTCTGTGTCAGTCATTTCACCCCCATCTCTTCTTCTTTGGCCTCCTTCTCCTGGGGGTTTCTGATGGTTAAACGTCTCCCTGTCCCTTGGCAGTACTTGCTCAACCAGTGTGTTGGCTGCCACTGCCCCTCCCTCCCACCACCACCATCCTGAGTATTGCTCCTGGGTTGCCTGGTCTTTCTAGGTACAGGACAGGCTGTGTTTTGCCCTGAGCGGAGCCACGCACAAAGCCACATTGGCCATGTCTTGCTTCTTCGGCTCTTCTTTCCCAAAGGAGCAGAAGCCTGTAATGACTTGGGCAGAGTGCCTCTGGAGAGGACTGTTATTGGGGCCTGGTACATGTTACTCCCACCGGCTTTGGGCCTCAGTTTCCCCATCTAGACAAGGAGGAGAATATTGCTCATCTCCCTGGTCAGTGATGCACTTTGAGGTCTTTAGATGGAAAACAACCAAGGGACTCCCCTGGGGTCATGGGTGAGGTCACACCGTGAGGGCCACACCACCCTCCTCAGAGGGGATCCCCTGCGGCCAGTGGGGTCACATGGCTGCGTGTGATGGAGGCTGACATTAAAAATAACTCCCAGTGCACAGAAGAGGAAGGAGCTAGTGTCTGACTCCTCAGTGCCCTGGACTCCAGCTCTGGCTCCATGTCCCCGTGCGAGGAGCAGGTACAGTAAATCAGGGTCTCCCCCTGCTGCGGAAAGCTGGCTGTAGCAAAACGGCAACTCAGGAAAATGCCCCTTTGCACAGCTGTTGTATCGCAGCATCCATGGGGTGCTGAATGGGGCAGCTCACAGCTCTCGGAGCAGTTGTGTCGGGCTGCCCACACAGTCTGGCAGGCAACGTTGCCATTTGTTTTCTTCAGGTTTTCCCCACAACTGGGTGGCCAGGAACATTATTAAGATTCTTTGATGGCAGCTGAGATGCTGGAGCACAATTCTGCAGCCAGCAATGACTGATGGCATTGCTGAGAGAGGCACGGCTGCCACCCACCACCTCAATGCAAAGCATTCCCCAGGATAGCCTATGGCCAGCCCCTAGCAGGTCCCTAGTAGGTCGCCAGCTTGCTGGAGCTCAGCTGCAGCTGGTACAGCATGACTGGGATTGCTGGCTCTCAGCTCAGACTGCTCCTGGGAGCAGGCTGCGTTCTCAGACATGGCGGCTGGAGGAGAAAGGGCGAGTCCTAACGTTTTACAAGAGTGTCGGGCTTCATAAGGGAGCTATACACTGAGCCCCAGTCAGTGAGCGCCTGGACTTCCCTGCCAGCTCTGTGCTCTCGCTCCCTCATCAGCCCTGCTCTCGGCAGTTAGCAAAGGTGATAAATTATCAACCAAGAGCAAAGCTGCAAAGCCGAGCCAAACCACAGCCCTGCAGCGAAACCTCCCAGCATTAACCCAATGAACTCCCCTCCAACCTGCCCCATGGCGCTGCACAGGGAGACCACAAGATGGATTTGCCCCGGACACATACTCCAGTCCCAGAAGTACCTGGGCAATATTCACCCAGCCCCCAATCACAAGAGCCTTTTATCAGCAAGCAGGAGCCCTGCCCAAGAAAAAACTCCTGAGGAACAAGGGTTCACTCCTGCAGGATTTACAGAAGCAACTTCCCTCCCAGCTACAGAGCCCATGGGACACAGACCTTCCCGCATCCAGAGGGCACAGCTGGAGGGGCATGGCCCTCAGGAAGAAGGGCCCAAACCCCACACAGAGCACACAGGATACCCTGGCAGAGATCTGATAGACCTGGCTGGCATGCAGTCCAGCCATCTCCTCCCCTGGGAATCCTTGTTACACTTCCCACCATTAGGTGTGCGTCCGTCCGCTGCAGCGGGAAAGCCTTCGCTTTCCAGCAGCCCACTCCCGAGCCCCAACGCAAGCACTCTGGGCCTGGTGAGCGGATCTTCCCCTCCACTGCTTTCCTACGGTCTCACGCATCCAGCCCAGGAGGGGAACAGATCCCATGTGAGTGAGGCCCCCAGTCAGTGACGAGGAATGTGGGATGGAACTGGCAGCTTCTGGGCTGAGGCTTGTTCGGATGGAAATGTGCTGAATAATTGTGAATCCTGAGCTGACAGTAAAATAACAGCGATGCCAGGCTGGAATCCAGTGGGAATCGCTCCCTGCTGAGCTCCAGCCTTCCCCACTTCCACTGCAGCTGGGTGAAAGCCGAGCTCCTGCCATCTCTGCCCCCCTGGTCTGGCTCCCCCACCACCCCTGACTCTCAGGTTTGAGTAGTGGCTTCAGGCCATGTCCCTCCCTCCCCTCATCCCCGCACATTGATGCTCCTGCACATACCCACTGGGTCTTCCTACAGCATCTCCCTGCTAGCCCCCTCCCCTCTCTCCACCACCAATGCCCACAGCATCCCTGGCTTCCTCTTGAAATGCCCTGACCCTAGTCCCCTTTCTGCCCCTCCTTTCAGAGTGCAATCGCCCCTTAGCCGCTGGCTCCAGCCCTGCCCAAATCCCCTCTGCACCAGATGAAAGCTCCTTGCCCTTTACTCCCCACAATTGCATGGCTTCCTGCTCCCTTGCTCACCTGCCCCACTCCTGCCTTCTTAGCACAGTCCCCTCTGCATGGCCTTGCCTGCCACTCAAATCTGCATGGCCTGGCCTTCAAATCCCTCCTTCAAAGCCACTTCCTTCACAAGGAGTAGCACGCGCCCACACACACACCTCGCCCCGCACGCACAGGGGAGCATCAGCAAAGGAAGGCCTTAGTAAGAGTTGGAGCCAGAGCCAAACAAATGAACACAAGAGCCATGGAACTACCAGGCCTTGCGCCCTTTCTTCCCTACTGCCCTCCAGCATTGACCTGCCCCAGCACCAGGTCGGTTATAAGATAAACTCTTCAGCCCAGGGCCCTGTTTTCTTGCACAAATCTGGAGCTGCACCAATGCCTCTCCTGCCCAGTCTAAAGAGCACCAAAGCCCCTGGTCACACTCCGTGGTAGCTCCCCTGCTGGAACAGGTACAGAGCAACAGAGCAGAGTGGGGAATGTCAGCGGATGCTGGAGAAGAGGCTGATGGAGTGGAATCAAACCAACCCTGGACAAACGTGCTGCAATGCGACTGAGTGCAGCTCCACAGTCAGAGGAGAACGTGGGCAATAATCTCAAGAGCTTCCTTGCTACCTCCAGCCCTAAACGCTGCAGAAAGCAAAGCCAAACCATAGAGGCAGGCTCAGTCTCCTCAAGGAGTTGCAGATTCTCGATGCAGAAATCCCAGTCCTTGGAGTTTCCTGTGGAGCTGGGAATCAGCAGGGATGCTGGGAGGAAACATCAGGAATTGGCATTCTGGGGATGCTCCTGCTTGGCAAGAGGCCATGGATCAGAGACCTTTCCATGGCCTGATGGGTTTATTTAGCGGGAATATCACTGCTGCCCAATGGGCAGTGCTGCCCTTGGTCCTTCCCTGGATTTTGCTGAGGCAAGGGAAGGCTGTTGCTAGGGACGGAGCTGGGCTGGGCAGTACAACACAGCCACCCCTGCCACCCAGGGCAAGTGGGGTCACTGCCTCAGGACTCTGGCGAACATGATCTAGGCTCAGGTGGAGACATGCCCGAGCTGTTCCCAGCAGCTGGCTGTTTGGTGGCCATGCATGCGAAGGGAATCGATGGGTCCGGTGCCCAATGGGCAGGAATCAGCGATGACTCTAGCTGGGCCCCTTGTGGGCAGACTCAGCAGAGGCCAGGGATTGACTGACCCATGGAGCCTCTGAGTCCCAGAGCTGATCTTGCCTCGTCAGCGCAGAGACCGTGGGTGAGCGCAACTCACCCTGTGCTGCACGTGCTCCCTGGGAGAACCAGGAGGTGGGAAAGGATCTGTGAGTTGCATGGTTGGGACAACAGAGCTGGGGGGTCTAGCAAGGCCCTTTAGCTTCTCCAGGGGCTGGAGACTCCAGCGCAGCCTAGTCATTACCCGCAGGTGTGTCTGTGACCTTGGGGCCCTGCAGGGAGGGACGGCTGCAGGCAGAAAGGGAGTGAAGCTGGAAGAATGAAAGGCATGTTTTAAAATGAAGGGTGGGGGAGGTGGCAAAGAGATGCCTGTGCTGAGATTATTTTGGTCCTAACCTGAGCCCAGGGTGATTTCCTGAATGCAGCCGCCTTCCCTTCCCCAGCACCAAGCCCAGCACTGAGCCCAGTGCAAAGGAGTGGAAAAACAACCAGCCTTTTGAGAACCTTAAACCACTTTCTCCAACACCTATGAACTCTGTCAGGAACATCCCTCATCAGAGAGCTTCAAGTGCCAAGAAATTTCCCTTGCGGGCAAATCTCTCTCCTTGCTGTCGAAAGCAAAGCCGGTCAGGTTCACGTTGCTTCTTAAGGTGAATGTGCGGTGTGTTTTACCAGCTCATTGTGAAATTACAGGCTGCTCCAAAGTCAAGGAGAAGCATTTTATTGTGAGCCGAGGAATTAATCATACCTGGGGCTGTACAGATGTCAGCAAGAAACAATGCAGGATGGATTTCTCAGGAAGATTGCTTGACATGAATAGGAAGGGGTTTTCTGGTCTTTGTGGGTATGAATGAAAGATGCTCAATTGCTTTCATGACCCTTGCTTTTAACCCTGTTTTATATATATATTTATGTAGGGAGAGAGACTTAAAGTAAAGATTAAAATATAGGCCTCATTAAGTTCCACAAATGTACAAGAAGGACCCCAGGAAATTCCCCAAGCCAAGGTATCTGCTGCAAGAGTAATTCAGGTTGTTGGCACATCCTGTATATTTTGTGCACAGATTAACCAAGGTAAAGGGAATACGTTAAAACGATGATCGAAAACAAGAACAGATGATCTTCAGACCCTTTGCTTGTGCCAGCTCCTAGCTGTTGAGCATTTGATTTCTCAGCCTTTGCCCTATGGCACTGCTAGGGGAAATGTTGAGTTGTTATATTTGATTAGCTGCAACACAGCCTTTTATCAGACACGTTGTTTGTTTTCATTTGGAAGAATCTCCAAGGTGAAAGAGGCCACTCCCCTTTTCTTTTCTTCCTTTATAACATCATCTTGTTGGCCTAATTAGCCCACCCTGATGAACATATTCTCCTGAAATTGCTTCTAATTTGGAGATAGTGAGGGGGAAAGTCAGGAAATGCAAAAGTTAAGACTTCTATAGAAAAATGGCCTTGCCCATGTTGCTCTCACTATGCATGGTATTTTGCACATGCAGTGTACAGGAATTTGCCTACACAGTGCACGGTATTTTCTCTTTCATGTTTTCCTGTCCAATGTCTTTTTTGTTCCTTTCGGAGACACTCTGCCCAGTGTAAGTTTCTACCAGTGCGAAGTAGGGCTCAGGCATTAGTGTTCATGCTGTTACATGTACAGCATAAGATACCAAGGAGGTGCAATACGGCCAAATGAATGTTACTGTTGCAACCTTCAGTCTTGTACCACCTAACACGAATTGTCATGCTGTGTCCTTAACGTTGCATTGGTGTCATTGTGCCTTGTGTGACTTGTTAGTTAGAGCAGGGGGAAACCACTTGCTGCTAGGACATGGGAGGCTGAGATCTCATACATGAGATGTCACCGGCAGGAAATGGTGTTTTTCAAATATAGCTTGTATAGCTTCTCCTCCAAGTAGGATTATAATATGCAAATACCCTAGAGTCAACTGTCTGGTTATTGGTGGAATTATTCATAGATTCATATATTGTAAGGTCAAAAAAGGCATCATCTAGTCCGACCTACAACGAAAGGCTCCATAACCCACAACCAATCCCCTAATAGAACCCATAACAGAGCCCAGGAGCCCTGACTCTAACCACTAGGCCCTACTCTGCTACCCAGGTTATCTCTGATGTCACAGTCCTGCCATGCCAAAGTTTGCTGCTCAGACCTGGTCCTGTCACCAGCACCAAAGGGAAGTTTTAAAACTATCTAGACTTTCTTGTCAATATGGAGTAATTCAAAGTTCACCACTTTGCAGGAGGGGAGGAGACAGGCATCGGGCAGAAGATGACAGGTAGGTGAAAACCCAGAACATCAGGTGGAGCAGACCCAGGGCAGGAGAGCAGAAGGACAGGAGGGCTCAGGACAGGAAGGTTTCATTCAGGAGAAGAAATCCTTCATGCATATCAACCATCCGGGACCTTTCCAGAGACATTCTACTGCCAGAGCAGAGCACCCCAGCCCACCCACCGTCCCCTGAGTGTGCCCCTCGCAGCTGCCTGTGCAGCCAGACATTAATGTCTGCTTCCCGCAGGGCTGATCTGACAGGGCCTGGCTCTCAGATCTCACCTGAGGTTTCACACACACACAGGCTGCTTCTTAATCTCTGACCCGCCCAGTCGCTTTGACAGCAGCAATAGCCTGGGGCGCTGTGCAGAGCCAGTGCAGAGAAGACATGCCCTGCCTACCTCACAACTGGTGAGACAGCGCTTTCCAGGATCCCCACACTCCCTGCCCCCTGTCACTCTCATATGGTAGTGGACGGGGTGATAGCATGCCCACATAATCCCCCCCAGCTCAGGGTCAAGGGAGGGAGCCCCTCTCATGATGCAGGGCGGGGACAGGGGCCTCCTAGCAGTCTCCAGGGGCACAGAACTGGTTACTCATCATGTTCGCGAAGGGAGACAGCCTGGCAGGAATCCAGGGTGCAGGGTGCCAGATGCTCCTCCCAAAAGCAAGTGCCAACAAGGATCTGTATGTAGGCAGCCCCATGCGCTGCCTGAAGGAGAGGGCAGAAAGCATACCAGGCACCTGCACCTCTCTATGGGAACCTCTCCACACAGCAGCAGTCTCAGGCTGGCAACTGGAGGCAGCAGGCGTTGGGGGTGCTGGGAACTGGGGGCTCAGTGGCTGGCCGTAGAGAGCAAGGCAGGGTAAGAGCAAGGGAGACATTCTAACCCACAGGAGCTTATGCTGAGGTCCAGGGCTACCCAGCAGGAGTGACAGCCACCCTTCTTGGGAGACATGTTCCTTGGACCCCATGAGGGGAAGCAGGGACCCCACTAGCCAAGTTGCTGGAGCACACCTGAGTACCAGCCTGACCCTTAACCCAGGACTCTGGGAGCTGTGACCACCAGACCCACCCCTGGGCTCCACCCGCCAGCGCCCAGGCCCGAGGAGGCTTGTATCATTTCAAAGCAGGCAGTGCCAGTAACCGGAGTCGCTGCCGGGGAAGATGGGCTGCGGTGCTGGCAGCCTTTGTTTCCGCGCTGGCTCTTAGCTTGAATGGCAGTCCGAACAATAGGCCGACTGCTCTCTTTGGTGCCGGCTGTCAGAGGCAGGTGCTGGGAAACCACCCTGGCAGGTCATGATAATCAGCTCCCTGAGCAGGAGCTGGGGAGGGAAGCCGGCCTCCCGGTTCTCTGGTGTCTAATCTCAGGGAGGACAGCCCGACCCCCTGCAGGTGACCAGCCAAAGCTGCCCAGCTCCGGCACGGCAGACAATGCCCCTCACGCTCCCTGAGAGAAAGGGCTGAACGGAGCCAGCCCACCCCACAGGCCTCTCACACAATCAGGGCGTGTGAATGAGGCAGGTGGAGCAAGGGCTGAGAGGATGAGCTGCCAACACCCTTCTTGCCTGGTCTGGCCTGGCCTAGCTTGCCTCCTTCCCAAGGCAACCCCCAGTTCTGCACCCACCAGAAAGGCACAGCCAGGCCTGACTTCCCCAGGAGGGCAGGGCAGAAAGGAGAAGGAAGGGGAAGCTCCCATGCCTCCAGGAATGTCTGGGATCCCTACTGTCTGTGGTGAGATCTCTGCATAGCCCTTTTCCCACTGGGGTTCCCCTCGCAGAGGCCTAACCAGTAAGCGAGGGGGTTGGACATTGTCACAGCTGCTGAATAATATGTGGCACTGGGCAGCCATGTGCCGAGCCCCACCCCATAGGGAAGGGAAGATTCAGATCTCTGTGCTGACAATTCCCCACTCCATCCCAGACTTCCTGTGTGACATGGACAAGTCACAAAGGGCTCCTCCACACAGCCCGCGGCAGCAAGCCTCTGAACCCGGGTTAGCAGATTCAGGCTTGTGGGGCCCACATTGCAGCACTAAAACTAGCTGTGGAGACATTGTGGCTCAGGTTCTGCAGCCTAGGGGCGGGGAGGGGCTTCAGAGAGCCTAAGCAGGTGCCATTAGCAGCACCAACTGCTGATGCCAATATCATCTGATGCTCAGATATGACTGGAAAGCAATCATCTCACTTCTGCTTGTGATGGTTTAGCTCCAGCTGCAGGGCTCTGAATAGTCAGACAGTCAGGACCACCAACCCTGTTAAGTGGAGCCAAATGCCCCAGGGGCTCTGAGAATCCAGAGACAGCACCACGGTGTTGACTGTGTTGGAACTGCAAGCTATCAGGATAAGAAGGGGGGATGTTTCCTTCCCTGGTCCTGCTTACAGACTAGGAGGCTCTGGAGCAAAGTGTGTGAACAGAGTCAGTCATGAAAGACCCAGCTTCTGGCAAGGTGAAGTGAGTGGTGCTTTGGGGCCTTAGGGAGCAGCCTGGTTTCTCTCTCTCTGTTTTGGGGTTCTTGTGTGTTATCGTTCTGAATTCTAAGATATAGTCATGTTATGTGGCAACCTTCCATGCAATGCGTTTAGCTAATTTTCCTGTGTGTATGCTGTGAACATAACAAAAGTGATGCAAGGAAAGGGTTAAACAAGCTTAAGAGCCCCTCTCTAAGGGGTTGTGCTGCTGTCACTAGATCTATTTAAAATCCATCTGGCTAACCCAAGGCAACTTTCCTCTGATAGAGCAGGCTTGGAAATGAGAAGGAGAGACAGGTGCTCAACCAACCTCTCTCCTTAGCTCTTGGGGATGACAAAGCCCATTACAGGGCAGGGAAGGAGGAGCCTTTGATGCAATGAAAGGGGACGCCTCTGAAAGGAGGTCTGGATCATGTCTCCAGACTTGAGAGCAGTTCAGATCCAGTCTGGAGATTGAACTCATGCACATCTCTCTGGGCTTCGTAACTAAGGGAGGGGGGAGCAGAGAGACGGGCTCAGGGAGGGCACTGACAGTGAGGACAGGGAGCGGTTCTGAGAAGGGCAGGAAGGACTGGGTGGGGTCCGGTCTCCTGCGTCCTCAGTGCCAATGCGCTCAGACAGAGAAGGCAGCTTTGGCCTTAGTCCATGGGTGTAAAAAGTTTCATGTCTTTATTTATGGGATGCCAGCATTAGCTGAAACTGACCATAAACCGCACACTGCCTTTGCCAAAAGGGACCTGACAAACACCCTGCCCCCCCTCGGGCCACTGAGAACACAGAGAGAATGTTTTCAGTTACAAATGTATGATTTACAAATTGCATAAAACCTGGGAGAGATGTAGTGGTTGCAGACACATTCTCTAGAGCATTTGACAAAAGTGCAGTGGAGTAAAGTCCACAGCTAGATTTTGCATGTCAATTTGATTTAAAAAAGCTGTCTAGTCTCAGACCAAATGTAGACTGTGATTACTGGAGATACTGCTTGGGAAGAGACCCTGCAGAACATAATTAATGCTGTTATCACAGTGCAGCTGGGACACCATGTGCCCAGCCCCTATTATCAAGTTAAAGGGGGAGTGCTCAGTACTAGTCAGGATTTTGTTTAAAGGAACCAGGAAGGTGATCCATATGGTGCTACAGAATAACTCTTTAACAAGCACAGAAGATGCTAATTTAGAAACTGAAAAATCTAAGGGAAGGGCAAGAGATGTTTTACACTGGCCTCAGTTGAACAGCAACACTGAGGCAGTTGTTGAGGCTTGTGGCCAAAAATACAGGCCAAGTCAAGCGATCCTTCACACCCTCCGATCATGCAGCAGATCAAGCTGGTAATTTCTCTCCAGGAAGGTTCTTATATTTTGTAATCAAGTCATCTCTTAACCTTCTTTTTGTTTGGCTAAACAGATTGAGCTAGTAAAGTCACTCACTGTAAGGCATTTTCTCCAGCCCTTGAATAATGATTGTGGCTCTTTTCTGTACCCTCTCCAGTTTTTCCACATCCTTTAAGAAACGTGGATCCCCGGACTGGATGCAGCATTCTAGTATCAGTCTGACTAATGCCTTGGGTGCCGTGCACTAGCTGAAATGAATCCTGAACGACTGAGTGCAGTCTGGGCAGGATCCGAGCCAGGTGCACAGCAAAAATATTAGACGCAGGAGTTGATTTTGTAAATTGCAGATTTTGTAAATGTAGATGCAAACAGCACCGACCACTCCCATGAGGCCCATCAAATTTCAAGACAATCCGCGTCAGCCTGTGGATTATAGAGAATTTAGACTAGTCCTACTTTAAGCAGAAAGCAACGCTGAACCTTAAGTGTAACAGAGCTGCTGCTCTTCCATTCTGTGCATGTGTGTGCACCCCCCTGTGTGCGTCGATGTATATGCGTATGTGTACCTCTGTGCAGGTGGGTATGTGGCTGTGAGGGCATGTTTCTCACACTCGGTAAGGTGTTCCTCTCTCTGTGTCTGTGCGGGGTGACTCTGGCTCATAATTCACTGGTCCCCCGGTTTTGACCATACTCCTGTAAGAGGACCTCACCACCACACTGCTTAGAGACATCCAAAGACAGCTTAGTTTGGTGCTTGCTGTCACAGAACCTCCAGGTGGGGGCCTCTTCAATTAACTCTTTCAGTTTCTCAAACTCTTTGTTACGATCTGCATTCCATGGCCAGTGGACATCTTTGCACAGAAGTGTTCTGAGGTTGCTGGTTTTAGCAGATCAGGCACAAATTTCACTCCATAGTTCACCATTCCAAGGAATTGTTGTATCCTTTTCTTGTTGGTTGGGACAGCCATGTTGGTGATGGCCTCAGCCTTACTGTGATTGACGTGTTCCGCCTACTGGGTTGCCTTCTCTCCCAAGTACATTATTTCTGTTACAGGAAATCTACAGTTTTGTTTGTTTAGCTTTAGCCCAGCAGCTCTGGCTCTTTCCACACTGCTCAGAGACTCTGCTCATGCTCTTCTGTTTTTCCCTGGATCAAAATATCTCCTGGGTAAACTTTAGTACTCTCTATACCATCAAAAAATGGCTATATTTTCCGGTGAATCACCTCTGGTTCCAAACACAACCCAAACAGCAGTCTGTGGGAACCGAGTATCCCAAAGGCATGTTGAATGTGCACAAAGAGGTGCCCTGTTTTACTAAGGGCACCTGCCAGAAGCTGCTGACTCATCCAGTGTAGAAAAAGACATGGCATCAGCCAAATGCCCCCCAGACCTCCCCCCTTGTAGAAATGGTAAATGTTTCCCTTTTACATATTTATTTCATTTGAGTCTATGCACAAGTGAGGGGTCTGTCTTTTTCTCGACAATGACCAAAAAGTGTATCCATCTGTTGGTTCTTCTACTGGCCCTATGATTCCCAGAGCAATGATCCTATACAGCTCCTCTTTAACCTCTACCTCAGGGACAGGGGGACTTTCCTAGGAACATAAATTATGGGGTGGTTGGACTCATTCAGCTCCATCTTCTACTCTGTTGAGAGCTTTCCTTATTTCCTGGAAGATGTCCTCAAACTCTTCCTCAATAGCTTTGGTCTCCTGCCTCTCTAATGCGTGCACCCTTCTGAGGACACCAAAGGCTTGACACACTTCTAACCCAATCATGAGTGCTCTTTTCCCTGGTATATTACAAATTGTATCTTTTCCAAGCTGTTAATTAGCCATACATAATGGGGTAAGCTCAGCACTCTAAGCCCTGAGTTTCACCTGTTTACCTTTTACTACCTGTGGCTTTTCCTTTAGGGTTACTAACAGTGTTTTTGGCAACACGTTGGCTTGTGCACCAGCGACCAACTTAAAATTAATAAATGTCCCATTTGCTTTCAAGGTGACAACCCACTCATCTTCTGCTGCAACACTGTTCGTTGCTCTGACAGAGACTTCGTTTCACCAGGGGTGCTCTGGCGGCCTCTTTTCCAGACAGTGCATGCTGTGCCTGGGCTTCCAGACTCTTGCAAAGTGATGTTATCCCATGCATTTCTTGCATCTTTTCCCACATGCTGGGCAGTGTGTTGGCCTGTGCTGGTTGTCACAGTGTGTGCAATGTTTTTGCTGAATTCCAACACTGAGCTCAGCGTGCCTTTCTGCCTCAAGTCTGTTCTGATGATAATCTGGATTCTCTAGCACCGTCCACCCTCCTTAAGTTTTACTCTGGACTGGGTGACTTCCTTTCCTTGGCAAATTCTGTTTGTTTGGTCAGGGGTGAATTCTGGGTCTTCCAGTCACCTCTGTCTGAGTTGTTTGTTGTTTGTTCCAGACCCCAATCCTAATCTGGTCCCTTATTGGAGACTCAGGTCATGTTTACCCCTTGGATGCTCCAGTGGTGATGCTCCCAAGAGTATTTCCATCACTGTAGGTAATTTAGGCTCAGACTTAGCATCTCCTGTGGCTGGAGGCAATGAGGCTGCCTATTTCCCCCACAAGCTTGCCGTGCAGAGCAAGACTCCATCATACATTGTCTCCATGATGGCAGCACCCTCTTTCATTGTCTTGCTTTGTCCTCCATGACTTTTGTTCCAGTTCAATCTAAGACATACCTCGTGTTTCTGTCACTGGACAGCCTGGTGATATGGCCAAACCACCACAAATGTCTCTATTTAATTACTGAGTCTACAATCTGCTGACCCATGCAGGACAGCACTTCCACGTTGGTTACACAATTGTTACCTGCTCAAAATTCTCTGTCACTTGCACACTCTAGGGCACCAACCTCTACCTAGTTCCTAGGGCTCAAGGTGTAACGCAGTTAATTTAGGCATTCCCACTCTTTCCCAGTTCCCAGGGCTCCAGGCAAAAGGCACCTAACTTTACCCCTCCATAGGCTCCAGGCTGTACTCTGGACTCCAAGCTCTACTCCTCCTGCTCCGGGTAAACACCTATTCCCTGTGGACTCTGGGCTTCATCTTTTGCGGGTTTACAGGGTCTTTTACACAGTAATATCCTACTTAACCTCTATTCATTAACAATCACCAAAACAGAATGCACACACTATGCATACAGTGCTCACCACTCCCAGTAAGACAGATAAACTTTTCTTGATGGCCAGTGAGGATCAGGTTATCTGGGGGACTCCAGTTTCTGCAGGGTGTCATTGGCAGAGTGTTGAGGTCTGGCAGCTCTGCTCTTGGGACTCTGCCCTGGAGTTGGTTCCCAAATAACTACCTTTTGGGCCCCAGTTTAGATAGTGAAACTTGAGTAATGCCTAGCTCTACCTTAACCAATCATTTTGCTCAAATTTTACTAACCGATCCTAACATATTGTAACAAAATTCTCTAACCAATCCTACCCCACCACCTTAATTAATTTACACCTGCAAAATTAATTATGTAACAGACAGAAACATCAAAGAACCAGACAGCGACCATACAGCCAAGCAATAAAGAAGTGGGAACCATAAAGATAAATCAATAAAAAATGAGGATTTCACAACCACAGCTATTGAGAAGTCATTTCTCGCCAGACAGATGCTGTCAAACTAAGTTTTCTTTAACCATCTTAATATCTGTTTCTTTATCTGGTGATGGTGGGTGCTATTAGGACAGGGTCTCCTTCTTACCAGGGCCGGCTTTAGCAAGTGTGGGGCCCGATTCCTGGGGGCAGGGCTTGTACTCACCAGGCGGCGCTCTCAGTCTTTGGCAGCACTTCCAATTGCCGGCCGGGGGAGGGGGGCCGAGGGGTTTGCCGTGCTCCAGCCGGGGTCGCGGGGCAGCGGGGCTTGCCGCATGACGGCCGGGGCCAGCCAAGAGAGCAGGGCCATGGGGCTTGCCACACTCCGGCTGGTGCTTTGGCCAGGGAAGCGGGGCCACCGAAGACCCCAGAGCGGACTGCCGCCGCGGTGAGTAAAAAAAATTTAAAAGGCACCTAAGGCTCGGGGCCCTCTTAGGCACAGGGCCCGATTCCGGGGAATCGGGAGAATTGGCCTAAAGCCGGCCCTGCTTCTTCCCAGCCTGATATGACATTGTTTTAATGTGAGGCTGTGACTTCCCGCTTCTTAGCTCATGGCTGCTGCTCTCCTAATACGGCGGCAGACAAAGGCCTTGGGCTTTACAATATGGCTACAGGAAAAGGCCTGATCCTTACACAATCTCTCCAAAGAATTCCCAAGAGTCTTCTTCAACAACAGGGGTGGGATACAGTCAGTGTCCTCTCAACAGTGAGTCTTCTTCTAAAAGCTCTGCTCTAGGAATTATTTTGGGGCAGGTTTCTGGCCTGTGTTACACAGGAGGTCAGACTGGATTATTACATTACAGACAAATCCCTGGCTGGGATGATTTAGTTGGGAATTTGTCCTGCTTTGAGCAGGGGGTTGGACTCCTGAGGTCTCTCCCAACCCTGATAGTCAATGTTTCTATGATACATTGGTCTTTTCTGGCCTTGGAATCTATGAATCTATGTGCAATTCCACCATCTGCCATATTTCTGAGACTGACCATGAAGAACGTTTTGTTGAACTGTGTGCCCTGTGCAGTCTCTGCCGCAAGGATATACTATTTCCACACCATGAAGGACATAAAGTGACATGGAGATCACATGATGGCTCTGAGGAAGAAACTGAGGCCATAAACCAAATGAAGTGTTGCAAAGGACCAGGCTATGATAAGATAGGTGCCAAAATGTTAAAAGCTGGAGAGGAAGTGATGGTGAATTACCTGTGCAGGTGGTGCAGAATGGTGTGGGGAAAAGAGATCTGTCCTGAAGATTGGAGAAGAGGTGTCATCTATAAAATCTCTAAAATGGGAGATCACCTTATCTGTGATATCTAGACAGGGGTGACACTCCTGTCTGTAGCTGGAAATGTGTTTTGCATAATCACTTTTTCATATTTATATTTTAATAATTTTTCCAAACACAAAAAATAGACCAAAATACCAGGTTCATCTTAATACATTATCATTTTGAATGGGATGAAACCTGCTGTCGATAAAGTTCACAAGAAAGAACAGGCTGGATTTTGGCCAGCTGATCATCTTCAGACCAGTTTCTCACCTTGAGAAGACTTATTGAGCACGGCTTAGAATACCAGCAGATGTTTGTTAACTTCCACAATTTTATCAAAGTGTTTCATAGTGTCCGCAGATAAACCCGCTGGAAGCTCCCGAGACAATACGGAATTCCAGCAAGGTTTGTTAATTTGATAAAAGCTTTGTACGACGAGTCTGCATGCTGTGTCAGGGCAGACAGCAGAGATTATTTAAGATTGCTACTGGCATAAGGCAAGGTAGCATATTATCCCCACTTTTCTTCTGTATTGTTCTAGACTTTGTGATGAGACGAGTGATGGCTGCTGCCAAGGACAGTGGTATTGTTTGGGCAGAAAAGCAAGACTGTGGAGGCAGGGGAGAATGTTGTCAACACTCGTGGAGGTCTGATTGATGGAGAAGATTACGAAAGAATGGATGACTTCCTTTATCTTGGAAGTGCAATATCTTTTAATGGCCAGCTTGCTAAAGAAGTGAAGGCAAGATTCAGTAAAGCCAGTGGATCATTTTCTATTTTGTCAAAAATCTGGAGGAGTGAGAAGATACATCTACACACTACAATGAAATTGTGCAGAGCTAGCGTCTTTCCAACCCTATTGTATGTAGCTAATCCACCTCTACCAGTGGTGGTAGCTAGGTTGACCAAGCCACATCTAAACTGAGGTTTAGCTTGGCTTAACGATGGTGCTCCTATGAGTGAGTTTTTCACACTCCTGAGTGATGTAGCTAGGTAGCTTTCAATTTTAACTGTAGCCCAAGCCTCATCTAGCGCCCCAGCATTGCAAGATTGGTTCTTCAGCCTCAGATCAGTAACAAACTCATGCATGGTTTCACCTTCTTCTTGCACTTGCTGTTTAAAAATCTATCTGTCATGTTTCATTTGTACATGGCATGCAGTACTCCTCACATTTCTGTATCATATTTAGCCTTCTCTGACTGAGTGAACTGAGAATTGTTAAACACATCAGGTGCTTCGGAATCAGCTATTGTCAGGAATAAAGCTGTCTTCTGACTGACTTCCTTTTTCCTGAGACACATTGCTTGCTTGCTGATACAGAGTCAAGAGCTGTTTAAACCTTCCGCATTTCCAGAGAGTTTCAACTCTGGTAGGGCTTTTAACTGCCCCATTCTTCTATTGAGGGGATTTCTGAGTTCATTTTACTCCTGGTCCCACGTTCTGCTCAGTGATCACACAGTGGTTATGTGCTTACCAGACCTTTGTTTTATTTGGTATCTGGTTCTGACTAGCTGTACATAACAACAAGAGTTTCACAGCACCCCTCCCAGACTTCCTGTCTGGGAAACTCAGCCCCTGAACGCACAGTTCCCAGTGCCACAAACTGAGTGGGGGAGTTTCAAGCACAATCTCAGAAGCCGAAGTGCTTTCTGTTCTGTGGGGACTTCAAGGAGAATGTTTTCACGAGGCCAGTGTCCACCAACTGGAGTCCTTGTGCCTGGGAACTTTCTGGCTGCGGCACAGACCAGGCTGTTGGCAGGAGGGTGCTCCTATTTGGTAGGAGCAGAATGACAGGTGTGCAAAGAGGGAGGTCATGCTGAGCCCAGCCTGAGGATGTCAGATCCTGTGAGATCAGCTATCCCTGCTTTGTCATTTGTAGGAGAAATCTATACAGGAAATTACCAGCTCCATGGCCCAGTGAAGTCAACAGGAATCTTGCCGCTAATGTCAGTGGATGCTGGATCAGGTGGAAAATGAATAAAAGCCAGGGAAGATGCAGCTAATGCACCTCAAAATCATCTAAAGCCCAGCTCCTCGGCTGAGGGAGAACCAGGGAAGCTCAGAGAGGAGAGGGGCTATAGCGTGAGAGTGGATTAGAGATTATGAGGGGGGAAAGGCTGTATGTGCAGAACAAGGAGACAAGAGTCCCTCTCTGTAGCTCTGGTGAGGCCATACCTGGAGCCCTGCGTTCAGCTCTGGCACATCAGGACAGGAACGACATGAACTCAGGGGCTCTAATGACATGGTAAAGAGGCCAGAGAGAGATGCCACCCAACCAGGGAAATACGGAAAGAAGAGCAAGGGCTGGAGGGATCGGTATAAAGAGTCAAGAGCCAAACTCATCCCATGGTGATGTGAGTGCAAATCTAGAGGAACCCCAGGGAAGTCAGTGGAATTACTTTACATTTACACTGGTGTAAATGAGAAAAACATTTGGCCCTAAGCATGGATCTTAGGTCAACAATGAAGAGAGGAAGCATGAGAAGCATTTGAAGGTTGTAATAAGAGCAAGGTAGGAGTGGACTTCATTAGGGAATTCAAGGGGCCATTATTAATGGTAATGGGACAAAGCTGAGCAGAGATAGAACAAAGGTGAATATCAGGGATCATTTCCTGCCCCTCCCAAGGGAAGTGACGCAATCCCATTGCCTGAACCATTTCCAAGCAAGCATACGTGCCACTGCATACCCCTGGGAGCAATTCTGCACCAACAGGGAGATGGGCAGATAATGCATCCTGACAGTGAAGGGTCTGATTCTGCTCCCGTTGGCACCATGGAAGCTGGATTGGGTCCCTAGAGCCGGGCAAACAATGCACATTTTCTGTGACTATTGGCTCCTACTTTTAAAAGTGTTTGCTTTGGCCCGGCTTTGCCCCATTTGAGCTCAGTTTCCAGGAACTCAGGAGCAATCCAGTTCTACTGGCATAAACATTCATGGAAAGCAAATTTTGAAGTCCCCTGCTTGAGTACTAGCAGGAACCGAATTCTACATTTGCATATGCAAGCATGCATGCCAGCAGTGTCTGAGACCCCATCCAATAAGGAATCAGAAAAGATGCCATGGGCTTTGGCCAGTGACAGCTAAGGAACACAGCCTGATTCTAGAATAATTACTTTCAATTTATAGAACGAGAAATGCAGAGAGAATGCCCATCTACACAGAGAATCCATGGGCCAACACAGAGGCTACTTTCTCTAAAAATGATGATTTGTTGCAAATTCTTCACCCAGTCCAACCAATAACTCTTCCTTGTCCCCAGGTTCTCTTTCTGCTATTACCTGCCTATAGAAATGACGATGCTCAGTAGACTCATTGAACAAGACAGGAAGGAAGGTATATCCTCCAGGCCTCTCTGCTTCCTCTCTGAGACCTAGAAATGATGTAAAGGAAGCTTGTATCCACTGGAGTTCAACCCTTTCCATTAGATGTTTGTGAGCATAGGGCAAAATTCCTGGATTGGTCTCTAATTAGAAAGGTCCCACTTGCGAAGGTGTTTCCCTGCTGGAGAAACTCAGGGAGGGTTTGGTGGAAATGAGTGAAGTCTGTGCCTCACTAATCCTCCCCAGGATGGGTGTTTACATACGGCACATGAGGGTTGTTTCTGTTCCCTTATGGAACCATAGACAGAATATGAATCGCACACATTACAGTCAGATACAACCTTCCAAATCCACAGTCAGTGACTCTGTGAAACCTCTGGGCAGCGGGGGGGGAGGGGAAGAGTAGGCTCAGGCATGGAAGAGGAACCTCCTTTCCTGGGATCTCTTGCTCTTCTCTGGGAGCAGCTGGTCCTGGCCAATGTCAGAGACAGGATACTGAGCAGGATGGGCCCTGGGTCTCATGGGGTCTGGCAGTTCCTGTGGTCACAAAACACCTTGGGATGTTCAGAAACCTGGGAGGGGGGTGAAGGCGAATGGAGCTGGCTGGAGAACTCATGGGAGCTGCCCTCATGCTGCTTCAGCACGTCTAGCCCTGGAAGACCCTGCAGGGCCAGAACCATGGAGGAGTGTGGCAACAACTTGAATGAGCATTGTCAAACTTCAAACAAGGATGAGGGACGTGCTCGGGCCTCTGACGGCCACTTGAGCCAGTTCTTGCCTCCAGCTAGCGGCTTGGGCTGGTTCCTGCCCTTAAGTGGCTATTTGGGCCACTCCTTGCCCTCAAATGGCCTTCAGGGCTAGTTCTTGTCCATCCCTTCTGGAGCGCACTCACTGTTCTGCAATGAGGGTGATGACAACGGTAGCTCTTTGCTGGCATGGGAGGGCTGGCCTATTGGGATGGAGCAGTTTCTCCACACAGCAAACACACCAGTGTGTCTGAGTTTGGGTAATTGCCTTTCCCTGGGAAAGAAGAGACTCCCTGTCTGTCTGCTTGGCTTCCAGGCACTGGAAATGTAGGGGCTGGCCAGTCTCAGGCTGCTGAGTGACTTATTGCAGGATCCTGGGGTGATAAATTGTGGCTAATTGTGGGCAGGTGACAAAGGCAGACTAAGGGGAAAGGAGTGGGACATTCACTCCCCTGGCAGCTGCTGCCTCCCCTCCTTTCACTGCTTGTTTCACTCGCCATTTGAATTCTGCAAACACAGCACTTTCCAAAACCTGCTGAATCTTGATCGAAAGGCTCCTTCCCCACCCCACCCGCACTCTCACTCCCTCTCCCCTGCCTCTCGCCCTCTCAGCTCTTTGTCTAGCTTTATTAACGAGATCTCCCTGGCAGACAGAAATTGGCTGCCTCTCAGGATGCCTGTGCCTAGAGCCATTCAACAGCACTGTGTTGTGAGCAGCAGGTGACTCCATGGTGCTGATTCTCCATTCCACTGAAGCCCTCTTATGCCATGCCCTGCCCCCAATATCCCCTGCCTAGGGGTTTACCCTGGCATAGAGCTACTGGAGCAGCCCAGCACTGGCCACACTCCCAGCCCTTGGCACGGGGGACTTGTTGGGTGGGGAGTGGAAGGGAGGAGGGCATCGCGTTGTGGCCATTCTCTCATTCCCAGAGCCCAGAGAGGGCCGTAGGAAGCTGCCCATAAATTTCAGCAGCCCTGAGGCTGCTCTGGTGCTGTGGTTGGGCCACAGCCCTGGAACTTGGAGAGTGCAAAGGCCACTTTCCCCCAGCCCATTCCTGCATGCACTGGAGAGCGAGGCTGACTGGTAATCTGAGTCCTGGTGTGATAGATTCCAAGGCACTCAGCTCAGGAGGCAGGTGTGGGCCTGCCCAGGACAGGGACTCGTCCTGGAGGGGCAAGGGTGATACTGCCTTAGGGTTACCATCTGGCTGGTGTTTGACCAGGCTGGCTGGTTTTTCATGGATTTGCCAGTTGCCAGAAAAATAATTTAATCCACTGGGTTGTTTTTACATGGGTCTAAAGATTTGCATTATGATTGCAATACCCTAGGATATCTAGTGTTAATAGTTTCTATAACCTGCTAAAGATGCTGTGCCGTCCCCACTTCTGAAGTTTAAGCAATAACAGATCTAAACTGTTGAAAATACAGCAGCTGTCTGCCCACCAACCCATGAGTGCACTGCACAAGTGTGCAAGAGAGGATTTGAGTCACCTGAGCGTGAGGAGACGTGCAATGCTAGCTTATCTATAGGTGCTCTCTCTCTAGATGCGATAAGTGGCTGTTGAAGTGGGGGTTACGGAGTTGCCTTGGGGTTGAGGTGGGCTCACCTTGTGGAGGGGTTGGGTGCCATTTTTTTGCATTTCAAAGTTGGTAACCCCATACTGCCTCGGGGGGGACTCATCCGGGGGCTGCAGGGGTGGACATAGCCTGGGGGGGGGGGGGAGGAGATGGGATGTTTCCCTCACAGTCACCATGCAGAGTTCAATCCAGCCGAGATGGGCCTATTTACCGATCAGGGTGCTAATTAAGGAGCCTCAGCTGGGCAGGAGCTGAAAGGTGAAGGGGCTGCTGGGAAAAAGCAGATGATCCCAGGTGAAAGGGAGGAGTGAGTGGAGACTGTGGTCACTCCTGAGAAGAGGGAGGCAGCTTTGGGACCTGGCAGGCCCAGGAAGAAAAGGGGACCCAGTAGCAGGAAGCAGCCCAGGGACAGAGCTGTGAGGCCCCAGATAGAAGGTCCAGACTGCTAAGCTGATCTGGGGGTACTTTGGCAGGCACCGGGACAAGTGGGTGCACCCAGGTTCCCCACCAGCTGCTGGGCAAGTGGCACCGAGGCAGTGAGCTGGAAGGCTGCCGAGGACTATTGAAGAGGAACACGGATAGTGACACGGCCAGAGGGCCGAGCCATGAGGATGCTGCAAAAGGGAGTGCTTGCAGACAGCTGCTGGGAGGGGGAGGTTGCCCTCAAGCTAATCCCCAGAGTGACCAGGAGGAGGCGCTAGTCTGGCAGTGAGTGATGCGCCCCATGACGGGGGATCTGTCCTGGCAGAGAAGTCGGTAGTAGACAATAACAGTTCAGGACAGGACTCCATATAGGTCCTCTCTGACACAGCCGGCCTCAGGGGCTGGGGGTACTGAATTAGGGCCTTCCCTGCCTGCCTGGCCTCACCCCTTATTGAGCTGGCTCTGGCTCCTGCTGGAGTGGGGTTTTCAGGCATTTCCCTCCTGCACCCCCACACTTGAGCCTGGGGAGACGTGTGGATGGGGCTGGGCTGCTACTGAGCAGACCCAGTGACAGCTGCAGGCTGCAGATCAGGAGTATCCCGTTGCGTCACTATGTGGGGAGTTCTGCTCAGACTGCACCGCGTGGGTGTGGGGCCCAGCCCCAGACCCCTGAGGATCACTCAGAGAACAGGGAGCATGTGGGGGTGAGGGAAAGGCCATAGGGGGAGTCCAAGCATGAGCGGCACCAGTTAGCCAAGGGCTGGTATAAACCCATGTAGTTAGCCTGGCACAAAGGGCTGTGTGAACGCTCACATTTCAGTTTGAATCTGGTTTATTGCAGCTTAACTCAAGGAGACTGGGGACAGATTTAAGCAAAACTGAAATCAGCATGTCTCCATAGGGGTTTGCACTAGCCTAATGAAACAAGTTTAACTGGGCTGTCACGATTTGAGTGTAGACAAGGCCTGACTGTCCCTCGACAAAGAGTCTCCAAGGGCAGGGCTGGGCATCCCACCACTTCGCTATGACTCCTAGGCTGGACGAGGGGCTATGCAGAGAGCCCTGGGGAACATATGGAGCAAGCACGTCCTGGTTGAGGCATCAGATGGGATGTAGTGGGGCCCCTCCATCTCTAGCAGGCCTAATTCAATCTGCCCCTCTGTGCGCAGCTGCCTGGAGTCATTGCCCCAGGCAGGGCCTGGGATTTGGTTAATGGAGCTTGTTTGGGACGTTTTCCTTGGCTGCAGATGGGCCCTCCTGTGCCAGGAGCAAGGGGTGAGAGACGTGCCCCACAGGCAGCACATTGCCCTCCCTGGCGTCAGTGTGAGGGGAAGTCTCTGCTTTGAGCAGGTGCTGGCTGGCTTGTGACACTGGCCTGGAGATGCACTGGGCCAGCTCCACGCAGCCGCTCTGTTGGAAGAGGAGTTACTAAGGAATCAGGGAGAGTCAGCGAGCTGAGCCGCTCAGCCAGCAAATCCACCTCGCCTCTCAGAGCTGGGGCAGCCAGCAGGTACGGGTGGGCGCTCTGCCTCTTCTCTGCAGAGCAGCCTGGGGATGGCACGGGGGCTTGGCTCTCTGACAGCCCCTCACTACACTGGCTGTCCCACAATCCCTAGGGGTAGAGGGTCTCGGCAGTGCTGTGCTTTGAGCTGGGTTCCAGCCCTGACAGGGGGATGCTGCATGCCCCACCTCAGTTGAAGGGGCTGGAGGGGTGCAGCATGGGGGAGGGGGAGAAGGCACACACCACTTGAGACAGCGATTGTCTCAGGAAACCCCAGAGTTACACTAGCTATCCCCTCCGCATGGCCATTTGGTGACATGGCCTGGACACCTTCATCTCTTATGTGCCATGTCTCCCTCACTCCTGTCCACCCTCTGCCCCGCCTGCCCTGTGCTGTGCAGTTGTGGGCCAACGGGGCCATGCAGTGAGCACCCGCTGCTGGAGCCTTCGTGGTAGCACAGACTCTGGCACGGCCCTCCCTGCCTGGACCTGGCCCCTGGGTTGCTTTGTCTTTGGGTTGAGTGCCAGCACTTTCTGGGTGGTACAGAAAGAGCTGGGCTCTGTGTATAAGAGCCAGTGTGTCTCGTGGTACGTGCAGGTAGGGTTAGTTTAATGCACAGGACAAGCTGGCCATGCAGCTGTAGATGGGACTAACTGTGCACCCTTGCTAGTGCATTTGATGGCTAGATCTGATATGATCCCCTCCCTCCTGCTCCATGCCCTGTCATGCCTGCTATGCCAGAGGCTGGCAGCAGCCCCAGCAGAGACCTCACACCAGCTCTCTGCTAGCTGGGGCAGGAGTGCACACAGGGGGCTGTTTTGCCTTTTACGCTGCCAGAGCAGAAGCCTTGAGTGGTATCTACACAGAGACTTGCACTGAAATCACCAAACCAATTTAAACTCCTCTCCCCGTTTGTTTTCGTCCCCAGTAAATATTAGTAAAATAGGAGGATTTAATTCCAATGCAAGAGCATCCACATACAGACTGGTTCCGAGACAGCTAACGGTGTGAATTCACTATGGATGCGTTATTTCAGTGCCAGTCCCTGCGCAGACCAGCCTTCACACAGCTACAGCTACAGCCTAGGGGCCTTGGCGGAAGGATTGGGGAAGGATCAATTATTTCATATTTCTCACCTTCTCCTTTGAGACATTCTTACCTTTGTGTAAAATGTGGGAGTCATGGATGAGCTTCCCTGTGCTATGAAGTTTGCAGCACATAGATGCCTTGCTAGGACCTCCCGTTGCCATCTCCAGCCTAGCTCGCGGCCGTTTGCGCCCATGGGGAGTTGCACTGCAGTCGATCTTGAAGCTCCAGCAGTTGAAGACCATCTGCTGCGTGGCATGTAGTGGCCATGCACCAAGTCTGACTTTGGGTACTGTGTAAAGTACCTAACATACCAGGCCCTAAGGTCTCTCCTCCTACAGCCCTGCAGGGCAACTGGGAATGCTCGTTTGTCCTTGTTCTCTCCCATGACTCTTATAGGCTGACACCAGGGTCAGGCCTCCCCAGTTCAGGGAATGTTTTCACTGAGGTTCATCCCCAGCAACCCCTACTGAATGGCTGTTCGACTCACATCCAGGCCTTTCTATTCAGGCCAGCCTGGATCTGATTTTTTCCCGGCTTTTTCAATCACTCTTGTGTGGCTGGTCTTTCCTTCTGCCAAATGACCTTTGTTGGATCAAAGTAGCAGAGCGGTGGCCCATTCTGGGCTGGGGTCATCTGAATGCTTCTTCTAAGGTGGTGCAGCATCCCCCAGGTGTGTAACAGACACCAGGACAAAAGAGAAGAGAAGAAACTCCTTTGTCCCAGGCTTTGCTGTGGATCTCTCTATTCATATCAGCTCTCACAGCTCGGCTTCCTGCTGTGTCCCATGGGTCTCTTGGACCCCTTTGTGCTCCAAGATGCAGTTCTCAGTCCCCTTGCTTTGTCACCTCTACCTGGCGCCTGGCTCTTGTGCCCTGCAGCCTCTGACCTGTAGAGCTTGGTCAGTGTCTGCTCCCAGCCATTCTCCTGCATCCTAATAGCCAGGCAGAGGTTCCCAGGTGTGACCAATTGATGCTGTTAGGACAGCAGGGCAGGCTGGCTGGGGAGGTTCTTGGATTCTAATGCTGGAAGGGACAATTGTGATCATTGCATCTGAACTCCTATATAAGTCAGGCCAGATAATTCTCTGGATCAATTCCTGTTGGAACTACAGAAAATCTTGCGGAAGAACATCCAGTCTTGATTTAAAAAGAGCTAGTGCTGGAGAATCCCCCACGTGTTGGCCTCTGTTTTCTCTTGCCTTGCAGATCTTACACTGGAAGCTCTTCCAGGTGGGATCTGTTTAAAATGCCATGTGCATTCACAGGGCGATGTGTGTCATTTAGTAATCACCAATGTCTCTGGGTCTCCTTTAGGAAAGAGCTGCCTTCCTGCCCGGTACTCACACTGGGGATGAAGCCCGATGGAGCAGCCCAACATCAGCATTACCTGCAAACTACAGCCAACCTTCATGGGTCTTGCTTCCCTCAGTCGGCAGCCTCCCAGCTCAGCACTGTAGGACAGGAGAGAGACCTAGGGCCTCTGGAAATGGGGAGATCTCAGAAGGGAATTGCTAGGGAAAGGAATCTCCTAGAGCCATCTCCATTCTCACTTCAAGGAAGGCATCTTTCCTGTGAGGTGACTTGGGTGGTTCCCCTCAATCAGCTCCCTGCAGCCAGAATCTGCCAGCTGGCCCAAACATCCTGTGTCGATGCTGATCTTGGCTCGGTCAGGTCCTGCCCACTGACCCTCTGCAGTGAGCTCCTTTGGCAGAGAGCAAGTTAAAATCCCACTTCCTCCCTGGATCTGCTTGAAGTTTCCCGCAATGCCACTGCTCCTCCAGCAGCTGTTCTGGGCAGGATGCAGAAGGCAGGGGAGCTGGCTATGCAAAAGCACACAGTGCAGGCGCTGCCTTCCCACTCCCCTAGCAGGCTTGCTCCATGGGGCCAGCTTCCCCTAGGGTCTTGTGCTGCACTGCAGATTGAATTGCCCAGGCTTCAGCAGGGGGAGGCAGGGGACTCAGCCCTGCATTCTACCTGCAAGGTGCAGCTTTGGGTGCCACACCTTGCTCACTAATGTCATTGAGGCAGCTGGGAGAGGGGCACAGGAGAGGCACTACTTAACTTTAGAGCCCAAGAATGAGGGATAGTAAAGGCACCAGGTTTATACATTCCCAGTCAGACAGCCCCACCCTGAAACCGACACCACCCACAGACAAGCCCTGCGGCTAGAGATACCACTCCCTCCCCACAGATACCCCCTCCCACCCTGAGGCAGTTGTCTCCCCGTGCGCACACATCCCAACTCCCCTCTCTCTGTATAACCCCCCCACACCCTCTACCTTCACACTGACACCCCAGAACCTTCCATTCATTCCCTGCTGTTTCCAGGGCTGGGCTCTGTCCCTAGGACAGACCCTTTCTAGGCTATTTTCATCCTCTTGGGGATATTTTGTGCTCCCAGGTTCCTGCAGAGCCTCCAGTGCTGGTGCGAAACTCAAGCGTCCCACATGGCAAAGCACCTGCCAGCTCTGCCAGCGCAGGGCAGTTCCCTGCGGCCTGGGTGCTGCCACCCTCCCACCCCAGGCCAGCGCAGTAGGGTCACTTGGCAGGGACATAGCTCCTCATCTCCATACCACAGCCCTGCAGTGACACCAGTGAGCAATGCTGGGCCCTCGCGCTGGCATGTGCCACTGCCCGGCTTCCTGCACCACACGCCTCACTGACCTAGGGAGCTCAGAAATACCCAACGGAAACTGTTCCCTCCTGAGTGAGGGACCATGCCCAATCCCCCTGCAAGGTGCCATGGAGGGCCCCTGCCATGTGGGCACCATACCCTCAATCCTGCTCTCTGCCAGGGCACCATGGCCTCCCAGTCTCTACAGGTGCCATACTGCAGGCCCGTCCCCCTAATGCCAACCCTACTGGGCACCATCCCTGTTGCTGTATACTAGGAACTTGGTGACAATATATTATATCTCACCCTCGGTACCTTGGAGACCCATGGCCCAGCCTACTGCTGTACCGCACCTTCAGGGGCTCCAAAAACAGCCCCTCACCATCCACCAGATCACTAGGAGCACAAGACCCAGCCTACCCCAGCCAACTACAAACCCAACTGTCTCTCTCTCACTCCATTCCCTCTCCATGGCTCTGAGGTTCCACTCTACAGAGACAAACCACATCATCCCGCTACACACCACAGCAGCCAATCCCAGAGAGCATCTCCCGGGAGGCATGGCAGCCAACACGTCCATCCACCAGGCCATGTGGTCAGTGATGAGACATTCCTGACTCTGTCATATTTTGATACCTTCCCTATATCCGTCTCCCCATTAGTTGGGCAATGGCCAGAGGAAGGGGGCAGAGTGCAGGATGTCTGGGCAACCTGAACTTCGAATGGCCTTATTTTGGAGTCCCTACCATGACAGCATCTCCTATGAGCTCCAAAGGAGCTGGTAAGTGTCATGTTTATAACCTTAACTCTGCCCAGCAACATTTCCTGCCTGGGCATAGAGTAAGTGAGAGAGGGAGATAAATTACTGGCCAGTGGCCCGAGCCCACTGCAGGACACCAAGAGGGAATGTCTCTTTTCTTCTAGAGAGGCAGATGTGGGATGCAACCGGCAGCAAGGCAGAGGCTTCAGCCATGTTCCTCTTCTGCTGAGGCACCAGTAACACTAGCACCAATCGCGTCTCAATAGAGGAAAGCTGCAGCAGAGTAAACTGGCTCAGAAGCTGTGAGAAGGACCTGGACTGAGGTCATCCAACCCTCATCTCATTTCAAAAGAGACAGAGTTGGGACTCTCTGCCAAGCTGGAGCAGATGTTGGGGCTCTGCAGGTATGTTTTCCCACTGAAGGATAAATCAGTGCTGTGGAGTCTGGGTGTTTGCTTAGAGTATCTCATTTATTGCTTACACTAGAGACGCCAGTCCTGCCACAGAGGTGTCATGAACAGCACCCAGGCAAACCCCTGTCAGATACCAATGCCCAGTTCCTAGGGAGCTACTTGGTCCCAAGAAATGACGCTAGCTGGAGAGGTTGAGGTAAAGAACTGTGACCCAAGAACCTCTTAATGCCAGGAGGCAAATGGGCACAATGGGGGTGCACAGAGATTACAGTTATCTCCTGAGTTTGGCATGTATGTTCTAGTCCGCCAAAGGTCATGTGAGGTCGTTAATCAAAGCTTATGTCATGCTAATCTACACACGCATTATGAGATGTAGGTACAGATGATATTTAAAGAGGTGTGTATATGTACTGAATATGGTTTGTGGTCTGTTACCAACCAAGGAGGAAAACAGGTTTTCTTCCAGACAGGAGCAAAGATTCGTATCTCTCTGTCAAACTAAAAATTCAGCATTGTAAACCAATACAATGGAAGTCATTAGAAGTCAACAGGAGGATGTGAAATCAACAGGAAAACTAAGCAAGTGTGGTTGTGCTGCCTCTGAGGCTAGATGAACTTTGGGGATGTAAGCAGAAGGCTTGGTAGCACTTGAACCCATGTCAGCAGGTAACAAACACCTTCACACGCTATGGGAAGTCCTGCCCGAGATACCCAATTGGCAGCCAACTTGGAGGCTCCTGGTTGGCTCCAGGAACCCATATAAGCCCACAGGGAATACCAGAAATTGTCCAGGCAACAGTGTGGTTTCCTAGTGAGCTGCTAGGACTGACTGCTTCTGAACTCCAGGCATTGACTTTGATTCTGACGTGGATTCTGAACCTGGCTCTGGACCTCTGACACAGGCACTGTCCTCTGGTACCAACCTCAGCCTGGAAATCTGACCTTGAGTGGCTCATGCCCCACCCCAGGATCCTGAGAGAAGGCAAGAAGACATCCCTTTATCCTACACCTAGGAACTAACCAGGCAGTGTGATTACATTCCTGAAGATGGGATCTCAACCAGACTTGGTAAAAAGGCTGCAAAGGATGTTTGGGGTGAGAGGGACTAACTTTCTGTGTAAAGCAGTTTAAGTTTAGTCTCTAGAAATTGTGTTCTGATTTTCTTGTAGATGTAACCCTTCTATTTCCATTGTCCTTAATCACCATCTCTTACATCTTGGTGTCTGATAAACGTATGGTTATGATTGTAAAAGCAGCAAAGAGTCCTGTGGCACCTTATAGACTAACAGACGTTTTGGAGCATGAGCTTTCGTGGGTGAATACCCATTTCGTCGGATGCATGTAGTGGAAATTTCCAGGGGCAGGTATATATATGCAAGCCAAGAAGCAGGCTAGAGATAACGAGGTTATCTCAATCTAGGAGGGATGAGACCCTCTTCCAGACAGTTGATGGCTCTGGTTTGAAAACCAAAGGAGGCAGAAATGCTTTTGTAGCTGGCAAGCCCATCACAGTCTTTGTTTTAATCCTTGACTCATGGTGGTCAAATTTGTGAGGTATGAACTGAAGCTCAGCAGTTTCTCTCTGAAGTTCTGAGGTTTCTTTGAAGTTTTTTTGTTGCTGGTTATGGCCACCTTTAAGATCTGCCTATTTGTGTGGCCAGGGAGGTGGAAGTGCTCTCCTACAGGTTTTTTGTATATGCCATTCTCTAATATTCGATTTGTGTCCATTTATCCTTCTGGTCTAGGTCTGTCCAGTTTGGCCAATGTACATAGCAGAGGGGCATTGCTGGCATATGATGGCGTATATTACATTGGTGGACGTGCAGGTGAATGAAAAGTGATGGTGTGGCTGACCTGGTTAGGTCCTGTGATGGTATCGCTGGTGTAGATATGTGAGCAGAGTTGTCACTGAGGTTTGTGGTATGGATTGGTTCCTGAGTTAGAGTTACTATGGTGCGGTGTGCAGTTACTGGTGAGAATATGATTCAGGTTGGCAGGTTGTCTGTGGGCGAGGACTGGCCTGCCACCCAAGGCCTGTGAAAGTGTGGGATCATTGACCAGGTTGTAGATCCCCGATGATGCGTTGGAGGGGTTTTAGCTGGGGACTGTATGTGATGGCCAGTGAAGTCCTGTTGGTTTCTTTCTTGGGTTTGTCTTGCAATAGGAGGCTTCTGGGTACAGATGATCTGTTTCCTTATTTTCTCGTGCGGGTATTGTAGTTTTGAGAATGCTTGGTGGAGATTTTGTAGGTGTTGGTCTCTGTCTGAGGGATTGGAGCAGATGCGGTTGTACCTCAGTGATTGGCTGTAGACAATGGATCGTATGATGTGCCCGGGATGGAAGCTGGAGGCATGAAGGTAGGCATAGCGGTTGGTAGGTTTTCGATATAGGGTGATGTTAGTGTGACCATCGCTTATTTGCACTGTGGTGTCTAGGAAGTGGACCTCCCATGTAGCTTGGTCCAGGTTGAGGTTGATGGAGGGGTGGAAGCTGTTGAAATCGTGGTGGAATTGGTTTCACTCAGCTTTATGGTGTTGTATAAGGAGCTGATCCTGAGTTGAATCAGACAAGCTGGTGTGTTCACTGGTCCCTTGGGGACAGCAGCCCTGGTATTTCAGTGAATAAGGGGCTGGACACTACAGGGGATGCTTCAAAGGGGCTTGGGGACTGGGATGAACCTATGGTAACCTGCCTGGCACAGTGAGGGCTGGCACAGCCCAGAGCAAGTGCTTGAGTGGCTAACGGGCTGGTGGTGTCAGAGTGGGCAGCCAGTTAAGCACCAGCAAGTCTTCTCTTGCCTGGAGTACCCGGAGGCCCCTCCCAATGGTGCAGTGTGGTTGAGTTTACACCCAGTTTGCTGTTGAGCTCAGGATCACCCTTCAAGCATTGACATACGAAATCCTGAGATCTCCCAAGGGAGGAAGGTGGGAACAGACCAAAAGAAGGCCAGCTTGTTGTTTTGTTTGTGTATTGGGGGTAAGGGAAATAGAATTAAGGGAAATAGAAGATGAATCGAGCAGCAGAAAAGGCAGGTTGAGCAGAGAAATGTCTGAGCTTACCCAGAAGCAGTTAGCAGAGCTGTGGGCACAGCGAGGTCTGTCGGCTGCTAAAGCAATTGGAGCTGGTGGCCATGCAGCTCTCATGCCATGAGGCAGGATGAGGCTCCTGCTCCACACCATGGGCCAGGGGAGAGGTCCTTTTCCACTACTGGGAATGCAGGAAACCAAGAAGACAGGTCCCCAGATGATCCAGCACCAGTGGTGAGAGGTGCCAAGAGGTGGAGACTGAAGTGGCAAAGCCTGCTAGCAGAGGAAAGATGGATGGAGCTGGAAGCCGGTGTCAGAGTGGGGAGGCAGAGCTGGAGCTACAGAAGTTGGCTGACAAGGTCACACATAGGCAGAAGAAGGTTAAGTCACACCCATGGGACCCAAGAGGAAGGACGTAAGGATGTGCCGGACCAGGCGCTGGCAGGCAAACAGGTGTGAGTAGGTTGGGCCTCTCACACTGCTGGTAGCCTGAGTCAATGTGGACACCGAAGATTGTTTGGGGATTCCAGTTACAGGAGGTTGTTTTTTGTGGTGTGGTGTTTTCTGTACTGTTGTAACTGTGTTAAACCTCCGAGGGCTCAGGAACAAACCCCCAGGATAAGATCGATGTATGAGGGAACAAGCTCACTGTCTACCCAGGCTGGGGAACCTGAATCAGTGCTGAATGTGTCTGTGGTACAGCTAAAAGGAGCTGAGACTCAGAATCTGCTGGGAGCAGTGAGCCCTTGGTACAGGTAGGAAATGCTGAGGGTCAGAACCCAGCTAGGCATAGCCCCATGGCGCGGTGTCAGGGGAGGCCCTAGCTAGTAAAAGTGCTGACAAATTCCTGCTACCTGGTGAAGAGCGTAACCCCCCCAGCTGGATATGAAGCAACCGCTGGGGGAACTGTAAATGCTAGAGCGGGGAAAGGTGCCCCTTCCTTTAGGGGTATAGGATGGTGATTTGAGATGTAATCAAACCTGAGGGCAATGGGGGAAAGAAACACACCTCACCTCTTTCCAAGTGGGGGTCGACACACACTCCCACTGCTTGCCACGGCTCTCCCAAAAGAAACAATCACACACTGATAGCCCCGCAGCATGTCTTCACAGGCTGGCCAGCATGCACCGGCTGGGAAAAGAACTTTGCTGGCGCCGCGGGCTGACTCTTGCTGTAACGGGGGGCCAAAGCCTGCTGCTTTCCCCAGAGTGGAGGGAACAGGGAGCTCTCTTCCAGGCTGAGCGGAGGGATCAACGTGGGAACATGAGCCTTAATCCCCATCTCCTTCTCCTTCTACACCTGATCCCAAACCTCAGTCCACGAATTGGGGAGGAATGTGCTTCGTCTTGCATTCAGATTGTCACCGGGCACTGGGGGCTGCCCTTGCATGCTGAGGGGGTGAGTCCCCTTTCAGAAAAGGATCTCTGCCCTTTCTCCTCCAGCACAGCCAGCTCCCACCCCCAGCAGTGCGGGATTGCCTGCATGGGAAGCCCAAAGGTGGACTCCTTGAAACTCTGGAGACTGTTCCCTAGGGTCTTCAGCTCCACCTCACCTCTCTTCTCCTCCCCAGACATGGGGCAGTGAGCTCTACCGCCCCCACCTCTCCCACTCCCCCAGGGATGGAGGAATAAGCCCTTCACCTTTTCTCGACTTCAGGGGTCCCGTTCCTCGCACGGCTACCGCCATGGCTCTCAAGGGGTCTCCAGGGCTCCCACTCCTTTTGCTGCCCCCACTGCTCCTGCCTACTTCCACGCCATCCCTCACTTCCCAGCCAAGAGCTCTGTGGGAGCAGCAGGGGCAGAGATTGAAAGTGGGGTTACCACCAGGACCGGCTCCTGGGTTTTTGCCACCCCAAGCGGCAGCGGGGAGGGGGAGCCGTGATCAGCGGCACTTTGGCGGCAGCTCTGCCACGCCGCTTCATTCTTCAGTGGCAATTCGGCGGCAAGTTCTTCCATCTAAGAGGGACTGAGGGACCCGCCGCCGAATTGCTGCCGAAGAGCCAGATGTGCTGCCCCTTTCCATTGGCCGCCCCAAGCACCTGCTTCATTCGCTGGTGCCCAGAGCTGGCCCTGGTTACCACTTTCAAAATGCAAAAAAACCCCAGCACCTCCCACCTCATAAGGCGAGCCCACCACAATCCCTGCCCCCACCACCCACTTCAACAGCCACTTATAGTACCTAGAGAGAAAACACAGACAGATAAGATTGATAACACTCAGGCATTTTGCCAGTCAGTGTTGTAGTCTGTTTCATTTAGCCATTTGTCACTGAATGTGCCATTTCTGGTGTGAGTTTTTTTTTTGCGGATGTAGTAGGATCACTCGCCCCATCGCCCTCATCATCCATTATTTAATGTGCCTCACACGTCTCCTCACCCTTGTTTGCCTCAAACTCCCTTCCACATCTGCACGGTGCACTTGCGTGTTGGTGACCAGATAGCTGCTGTATTTTCAACAGTTTTGCTCTGTTATCGCTTAAACTGTGGAAGTAGAAACGTTGCAGTGTCTTTAGCTGGACACAGAAACCTTTACCATGAGCTATCCCATCACATGGCAGTGATAATGCAAATCTTTAGACTCAAGTAAAAAAAATCCCAGCAGATTAAATTATTTTTCTGGGAACTGGTAAGACTAAAAAAAACTCAGCCAGGCTGGTCAAATACCTTGTGGCAGGTGGGCACTGACTCAGGATGCGGGAATGCAGGTGGCAAGGGCATAATGGCGACTCTGGGAGAAGAGGATTTGTGCTCCTGTTGCCCAGAGAGACCGTGCGTGGGGCCCAGTGGAGGAGGTCACCCATGCTGTGCTGCTGATGCCCTGTGGCTAACTAAAGAACTTCATTCCCTGGAGTGGTCGGGCCAACTCCTTTCACCTGCAACAAAGCCCTAAAGGGCATTTATGGATCTATGCAAATTATTTACAAATATGCAAAATAACTCATTAAGTAATTTGCCTAGATGCCATGCATGGAGCTGCAGCCAAGTAGGTCATTGTGGAGAGGCCGTGCAGCACAAATGAGTTAGTTCGGCAGGAATCCCTCCAGAGAGCGCAGGCAGCCGCAGGAAGAACATCCTCCGTTTGCAGGCTCTCTGCCCCGTTGGCTCAATTCCACTGGCCATTGGCTCTGGCCCACCTGCTCTGGGGTCATGGTGGCTACTGCAGAGAACAGTACTGGCCTACAGCATTCCGTGCACATAGGGTGCACGAGGACAGCAGGCGTGCCCAGTCCCTCTGCACCTTGCACCCCTTCTCCCATCGGCCAGAGCCAGGTCTTATCTCTCCCTCTGCATGTGTCTCTCTCTCTTTGAATGTTACCATAGTAGCAAACACGACAACAGCCCCTTGGAGTCAGTAGGCCTGCCCTGGTTATGGTGCATTACGCAGCGTGAAACATGCACAGCTGTTAGGCCATTGTCCCGCAGCTGTTCCCAGCGCCCTCCGAAACCGAGCAGAGGTGTCAGAAGCTGGGTGGTGCTGCGCTCTCTGTTCACTGGTGCTGGGACCCAGCAGTGCTCTCGTCTGTTCTGCCCGGGTTATTATCCCACCAACATCTCCATAGCCCAGGTGTGTTGTGATGAGTATCTGTCCTGGGTGGTTCATTCTCTCTCCTCTCCCCAGGGGAAGACTTGTCTGTGCATTGGAGTGGTTTGTTTTGGTAGGGTTTTGTTTACATGTCCACATTGCTGTGCGCGTATCAGCAAAGGCAGAGCAGTGCCGGGCAGCCGGAGCGGATGGAGAGGACGTTTGAGATGGCTCTACAGCGTCAGGCCAGCCACTAAGAGGGCTCTGTCCCCTGCACAGACAAGTTTTGCCCTGGGGATAGAAAGTTTTCTTGTACCTGCACAGCAGAGTCATTGGTGATGATGTGGGCAATGCTCTAACTGGGTGGGCAGGGCGCCTCCCCTCTGCCAGGCCCAATTCCCCCTGCCCTTTACGCAGTGTCTGCCACTCGCCCCAGTGCGACAGCTGGGCAAAGGGCCTGTGCTGTGAGCACAAACAGACACGAGATGCCGGGCAGGGGGTGTGTGTGGCGAGGGGGTGTTACAAACTTACTCACCTGCCTGCGGCTGTGGTATCGATGCTGTGGAGCATGGCTGGTGCTGTTTCTGCGCAGGGTGCCTGGTTGGCTAGCAGGGACAGCGCGCGGCAGCTCAAGTGGCTCTGCGGGGACCTGGAGCTGACGGGCACTCCCCACCAAGTGCATCTCCCAGTCTCTGCCAGTGGAGCTGCTGCTGAGGTCCATCCAAAATATAAAAACATCTGCTCCAGCTGGGAATGAATCCCCACCTCCCGCCCCACAGCTGCCTCAGTGGACACCGAGATGCACTATCTGCAACTCTGGGCCCATGTAGTGCATCTGATGTGATGACTAGAGTCCTGCCATGTGCGTGGGCACACGCTGCGTGGGGCATTGCTGATCCCTACCTGTCTGTGGCCCTACTGCTAGGAGCTGATCCAATCCCTTAGGCGCTTTCTGAGCTGGAGAAACACTGGGTGTCCTTGTGGCTTCCTTTCAAATCCTGCTTTTTTCCAGTTCTCCTTGGAGTGCTCCCTGGCTGCACCCGGGGGTGGCCCTATTGAAAGGGCTCGTGCTTTGCTAGGGGTCACCAGAGACGCCCTCCCATTGCTCCTTCCCTCCCTGCTGCCCATTCATCCCTCCAAGTCCCAGCTCTGCAGTGGAGCAGGAGGGGAGAGATGGCCATAGGGGACAGGAGGAAAGACTGAGCAGCAGACTTGGGGAGTAGAGGGGGATGGGAAGACATGGTAATGAGGGGAGCCTCAGGGAAGAGAGGGAAGTTGCCAGAGGACAGGAGGAAGAAATGGTGATACTAGTGAAACGTGAGAGGGGAAGGCCTGGCTCAAGGCAGAGGGAGGGAGGGGGGCAGGGCAGGGGGTGTGTTGCATTTTACAATTCACTGCTTCGGTAACCCAGTAACCAGAGACACGTTTGACTGGTATGAAGAGAGGAGCAGCAAACAGTGAGGGAGGCTGCTGGGTGAGGAGAGCTCATTGCAGGGGAGTGGGGGCGGCAGTTGTGTGGAAGGGCCCTGCTCCTGCATTCCATCGACCTCAGCAGCAGCCACGCTCTGCATCACCCTTTTCACATTCATTGCAGAGCGGGATCTGCAGACGGTTCCATCGGGCATCGGGCATCGTGGATTCTGTTCCCGGGCGACATGGGCCTGAGCCATGGAGCTCACGGCTGACCTGCTCTGTGCTGAGGCCAGACCCCTATGCATCTGCCTGCAGCAGCCCCTCTGATACCAAACTGTCTCCTCAGGAAACTGAACCAAGCTAGCTGGGAATTTGCTTGGCTTCCCCCAATAACAGGCACTAAACTATCTTCTTCGGTCCGGCCCTAGTCTGTACCCTCAGCTCCCCTGGCGAAGCGACAGAAGCACCATTACCCTGTTTACAGATGGGGAACTAAGGCATTAGGGTCCTGATTTTACAAGGTATTTAGGTAACTAACATCCATGGACTTCAGGGGGAAATAGCAGGCACATAAATACCTGTTGATATCTGCCCCAAGAGACTGGGGGCCAGAGGCTGAAGGTAGCAGATAGGATGAGATTTTTAAAAGGGCCATTTAATCCTCTGGTCCTATGTGACTTTCCCCAGGGAACAGCAGGGAACTGAATCTAGCTCTTCTGAGCCGTAGTACTTTAACCCCGAGTCCCCCTTTCCTCTGCTGCGTGGAGGGCTATTTGTGTTTCAAGAGGGCTATGTGTCTCATGGGCCGGCTTGCTGATGCTGCAAGGACCTGGGAGCGATTTTATTTGGGAGTGGAGGTTGTATTTCTCATGTATCAGTTTCAGCCCTTTCCATGCTCCATGAGGAAGCCAGCGTCTAGCTTCATAGATTTTTTAGGGCCAGAAGGAGCCACTGTTGAGTCTGACCTGCACAGCACAGGCCATAGGGTTCCCCTGCATTAATCCCTGGCGCCAGGCATGTTCTGTTCAGAGCGGATTTGCTTTGGAAGAAAGGCCTTGATGTGTTATGGTTTTTTCAGGGTTCTGCGTGTGGGGAACACAAATGAGCATTTCTTGGTGCTTCTTCAGGATCTCTTTTGTGCCCGGTGTGTGAAGGCAGCCCAAGAAAACCAGGGAGCTTTTCTTCTATATAAAGATGGCTCTTGTCACCTCCTTCTGCCTCTTTTTTTGGCTATGACCACTGTGGGGATATACAATGTCTGGAGGCATCACAGAGCAACACAATGCCAGACTATGTCCCATGCACCAAAGATCTAGAGAAAAAGAGATCCAGTAAAACCCAGACCTTCCCATTCCCCCTGTGAATCAGCAAGCACCACTCTGGAGATCAAAATGGTCAGTGGTGATGGTAGTGTCATTGCTATGATTGTGTTGTTTACTTGGTATTGAAGGCTACAGCTAAGGTTGCAAAATTGGTTCCATTAGAACTGCCTAGCTTCTCATATTCAGAGCGGTTTGCAAACCTAATTTGGGGACAAAATGGTAGCTCAGTCTAAAAGATGCTGGGTTTGATTTTGCAAGTTTGAGTGAAATCCCTTCGGCCCTTTGTAAGGGTATAAAACACATTTTCCATTTCTGAAACATTTCTCCCCATGCTCACTTTGTCCTGGCTGCCACCTAAACAACTTCAGAGAGAAAACTGCTCATCTGCATGGAAATAATTCCTCAATGAGAAATGCTGACTTAAGATTTGGGGGGGAGGGAGGAATTTAACAATAAGTTTAGAAGGGATTGGGAAATGGTAGTACATGCTTTCTGCCCTGCTTAGCAGGTAGTGCAGCTAGCGAGGAGGGGTTTTAACGTTCTTCAAACACACAGGAAAATCCTCTGAAAATCCACCACCCTGTTTTAATATCTGGGGCAAGAGGAAACTGCAGTTACAACCCATAGACACAGAGTCATAGATTCCAGAGTCAGAAGGGACCATTGTGACCTCCTGTATAACACAAGCCAAAGATCTGCCCAAAATTATTCCTAGACTAGATCTTTTTAGAAAAACAGACAATCTTGACTTAAAAATTGTCAGTGAGGGAGAATCCGCCATGACCCTGGGTAAATTGTTCCAATGGCTAATTACCCTCTGTCCAATGTATGGCTTCTTTCCAGTCGGAATTGTTCAGCTTCAGCTTCCAGCAGTTGGCAGTGTTAAACCTTCTCTGTCAGACTGAAGAGCCTAATATTAAATATTTGTTTCCCATGTAGGTACTGACAGACTATGATCAAGTCACCCATTCACCGTCTTTTTAAGATGAATGAATGGAGCTCCTTTAGCCTATCACTATAGGACATGTTTTCTAATCCTTTAAACAAGATGCACATTTTTAACAGGGAAGGTGATTAACCACTGGAACAACTTGACTAGAGGCCTGGGGGAGTTTCCCTCACTTGGAGCCTTTAAAACCATGAAGGACTCACCCAGCAGTTCTGGGCTGGAATCAGGGATTACTGGGGGAGGGGCTCTGGCATGGGCTCTGCAGGACATCAAACTAGATGATCACAGAGGTCCTTCTGGCCTTGGAATCTATGACTCTAAAACTCTTCCCCAATGATTAAGGTGGTGCCTAGTGTCATCACTGCTTCTGGATGCTCTGGTGGGCAGAAATTCCTCCTTTTATCAAAACAGGCAGCTGTGGCTACTTGCCCCTGCTGTGGACCCAGTAAGTGTGGTTCATGACTTGTCCCCTCCAGCAGGCGACTCCAGCTGGCCTTGTCTGAGCCTGACTCCAGAGTACACTGAGGCAGATGGTGCAGGGCACACAGACAGGAGCACACCACATGTGCAACATCCTGCAGGGGCTGCCACTCAAACTGCATGTCACTGCATGTCCCTCAGCTTTGGCTGGGTCTTTCCAAAGAGCCCAGGGAAGTGGGAGCCCAGCTGCTTTTGAACATCAGTGCGACTTGGACTTTAAGCTCCACTGAAAACCCCAGCATGTCTCCCCATGCCCAGCTTCCCTTTGGTCCAGCTCTTTCAGCTGCTTCCCCTCCCCTTTTCCATTTGCTGTGCAATGTCTGCTGATGGAGCCAAGGCTGGAAGGAGGGTAGGCCGGGGATAGGATGTTCCCTGTGGAGTCACCACGGTAACTGGACTCCTTCCACAGGTAGCAGGTGGAGCTCAAATCTTGTCACGTTGTGAGATGCACCTGTTCAAGAAGGAATTTCCTGAAACAGACACTTCTCAGACATGGCCGTCCTGGTAACTAGCCATCGTGGTACCTCATCCCTGCATGGAAGGGACGAAGGAGCAGGGAGTGGGGGAACTAACCCTCAACCTCCAGAGCACCAGAGTACAACAGTGTGCTAGAAGTGTGCGTGAGTTAATTAATCATTAATAATCAAGTCACAATAGTGCTTAATGAGGCTACACTTAACATTCCAGCTAGTCATCAGAATTAGATTGCAGGCTGATTGGGGCAGGGACTATCCTTCCCTCTATGTTTGCAGAGCCCCTTGCCCAGCCTGGCTGGCCTCAAGCACTCCCACAATGCTAGTGTGATGTGAGTGCCTTGTGGGAGAGAACTCGGGTCCTGGTGCACATCTCAGCAGATGGACTCATCCATTTTGTGGCATCTGGATGGCTAAATGAGTCCGTTAACTTTAGCCCTGCACCAGGGTAATTTGGGGATTTAACGCTGCCAGGTAGGGCGGCTTGTCTGCAACACTCTGGGCCAGACCTGGGCTGCCTCCCATGTTCTTTGCAGTTTTGTTTGATGAACTCAGCAGACCTCTTTCCTGAGCTCCATGAAACTCCTTAGCACATAACTTGTTAATGCAGTGAAATGCTGAGCCCTGAAGCCTGGCTTGGAGCCAGGGTCTAAAGTGAATCCCTGCTGCACTGACCAGGAGGAGCATCCTGGCTGACAGCACCTGGGCCTTGGCTTGAGCCCAGAGATGTTACTCCTGCCGTTATACTGGCCAGCCCCCACCCGAGCCCAGGTTGGGCACCGGGCGATGCAGTCTGCATGGAGTTATTGTTCCATGGGAAACTGGCTCTCTTCCTGCTCTTCATCTGTCAGCAGGATTTTCAGAGAAAATGCTCTCAAATATGAAGTGAATGTGGCAGTCTGGGTTGGAGCCCGCGCTAGAAAACCTGGACCTCAGAGTGTGTCCGGCTTAATCCCAGAGTCTGTGAGAATCCGTGCAAAGTAGCATATCAAGTGAACTCTTCACTCTCTGGCAGCCGGGATTACCACATCCCTTTTGTTTGTTGTGCACTGCCTAACTGAAAACACTTTAACCCTTTCTTGCCACCCTTCGGCACTAAGTACCCAGGAAAATTCCTAGGAAAGCTGCAGCTGTTTCTCTCTCTGCTGGGTGAGAGGAGCTGGCAGAGTTGGTTTCTCAAGTGCCTTCACTCCTAGGCCTTATCTGGCCTAGGAAAATGGGCCATGCTTTGAAATGTGTCGGGGAACACTTTAAACAGGACTTTGCACCCAGTGTAGACAAAGCAAGCTGGTCGTAGTTAACCCTAGCTCGTTTCTAGTCTGGACATTGCCCTGCTGTGTACACACCCAGGCCCCGCAAAGTGAGTGAAGGGATGTCATTGATTCACATTTATGTGCATATTCAACTTATTCTGGACACAAAGCAGCAACCCAACAGCCAGCAGCATCCCTAGAGCTCTGTAGTTCTCCATCACTCTGGACAGTCCATCAATAGAAGAGCTGGGAGATACATCCATGTTTTCCTGCACAGAATTTAGAATGAAAAATTGTCCATGATTTTCCATAAATGAAATGAAACAAAATGCCACTTGGATGTGTCAGTGATTGTCCAGCTCCTTCATTCTGCAGGCCACTTCTGCACACACACAAACTCACTGGCCCTGGCTGTGCCCACACCAGCTGTTGGGTTACCACAAGTGAGTCACTGCTGCCCTAGGCAGACATCCTCCTCTCCGTTGTCTCTCCCCCCTTCATGCAGTATCACCCTCCAGAACATTACTCAGAGCTGCCATTTTCACTCTAGCCCTCAACACAAATCTCTCACTGAGGTCTTCTGTTTTGGCTACTGTAGCCTTTCCCTCCCACTCGCTGCCCACCTCCAGTCCATACTCAGCAACGGTTCAGAAACCATCTTTCCTGTTTGTTGTTCGGATCATGTTATTGGCACCTCTGATCCCCACACTGGCTCCCTACTCTCCATTCCAACTCCAGAGGGTTCCACTAGCAATTCAAACTCATAGTAAAACAGGCACAGACTCTGTGCCAGTTCACCCTCCTGCTGGGTTTACTCTGGGGCGTAAGACATGGCGTGGAACATCAGCGTTGTGCTGAATTGTCAGAAGCCCTTGTAGGATGCAGGAGGACAAACTTCACTGACTTTCACTAGGACTTGGGCTTCAAGAGTCCTTGGGCCCTTTTGAAAACCCCACCCAGAGCGGTTATCTCACTGCCGTTCAGCTTAACAGAAGCAACTGGCTTGTGCATCTCTCATGTGCCTGGTTTCCCTAGAGATGGGAAGGACCTACTAGGTCATCTAGTCCTTTACCCTTGGCCAGTGCAGGCCTGGTCCTAGAGTCTAGCCTGTTACCTCTCACAGTCTGGTTTTAAATGACTCCAGTGATAGGGCACTCATCTCTTCCCTTGGGAGCCCTCTCCATCTCTACCAACTCCTCACCAGTAGAGCTTTCCCTGATGTTTTCCCAAATCTAAATGTCCTCTTTCTTAATTCCATCCCATGACTCCTCATTGCATCCCCATGGCTTCAAGTCAGCCACCATGGGAGTGAAAATGGATTGGTGGGGGCAAACACTATGATAGGGGGCAGGAGGTCAGAGGAGCTAGCAGGGAATGGGAATGGGGGGCAGCTTCCACTCTGGGCAGAGGAAGGGGGCAAAAGAGGAGTCCCCGGGAAAGGACACAATAAGTACATGGTGAGTAGCACCCCACCAACTTTTGTCTTTGCTTCGACCTCTGAATGACCCCTTCATATGAAAGAGCATTTTTACATTTCTGTAGCCAATAGCTATTGTTTGGTTAACATTGTCCAATGCAGATTTGAAGCTGAGGGTGGGGGCACACACAAGGAATGGTAAACCTGAAGAGGATATGATTTATTTAGACTCTCGGGTTCACTGTTTGCACCATGTTGTTTAGTCGACAGGAGAAGATATAGACATAAAGACGGTGAGGGTTTTAGCTCTCCCCATGCACATGATGTTACACACGCACCGTGCTCTATCTTCCAGCGGGCAGGGAAGAGAGGGGAGCTGAAGATTTTGCATTAGTATAAAAATCTGCTGCTGGAATCACACCAATTCCATCCCGATCCCAAGCTCTGCTGGCTGCAATTTTTCTGAAGTAATTTCCTCGGCTTTCTTTTAGCGGGGAACACACACGGTTTGTCATGCTCATGACTCTACAACTGTTGAGGAGAATTCTCTGGTGATTCTTTGAGCATTAGCAGCTCTGCTGACACTCTGGGTGGAGCTTCCAATACTCAGGGCACCACCAATGTGGTCTGGTTCCCAGGAAGGACTGTATCTCAGTCAGCTGCAATAGCTCTGCCTCTGTTGGATGTGGACCCAGCCATGCTTAGGTCTTGTGGAAGGGTAGTTTATGCCGTGCCAGGAAAAATCATGGGGCTTATAGATGCTGTAAGACCCACTCTTCAGCCCTCCCCAAAGATGGTGGAGCTCCCAGCGATTCTAGCCCCTCCTGGCCTTGTGCTCACAGGACTAGCATGACCGCAAATACAGCAGGAGCTACACGTTCCACAAGTTTATCAAGGCAGTGCTGGATTCTCCCTCACTGGGAATGTTTAAATTGGCATTGGATGTTCTATGTTCTAAATCAATCACAGCTATTGGACTCGAAGCAGGAATTAATTCAGGGCAGTCCTGTGGTCTGGGGTACGCAGGTCAGACCAGATGATCACAATGATTCCTTCTGGCCTTAAAATCTATGAAGTTGTTTAATCCCTAGGTAAGTTGTCCCAGTGGTTAATTCCCCTCCCTGTTAGAAATGTACTCCTTATTTCTAGTCTGGATTTGTCTAGCTTCAGCCTCCTGCTGCTGTATCTTTCCTGCCTTTTTCTGATAGATTAAAGAGCCATCTTCTTTCAGAAATCTCTGCCCCATGTTAGTACCTATGTAGTAGTAGGATTTTATGTTTGTATTTTGTATAATTTAGAATGAAGGCCACCCTTTCTGAAAGCAGAAAGGAATGGCCTAGTGTGCCACTGCATCAGCCAGAATCTTGTGGGTCACCACTTTGTTATAGATTTAGTATTTTGAAATAAGTAAAAGAATGCAATGACTGTTTTCTTCGGCATTGCAAACTGATGTTCCTGTTCAAACGCTTTGTGTCAATCAATCCTGTTTTGCATGTGAATGAGGAACGTGTGTTAAAAGATAAGTGTGAAGACCATCACCGGACCAGATGTTCTAGGGATGAATTGAGGACGGACTGGAAGCGCCAGGAGATTGCAACACGCCCCTATTGAGATGTCAGAGGAGGGCAGATTGACGACTCTAAAAATGAGACAGGCACCTATCAATGGGAACAAGATAGCTGTGATCAAAACCACATGGGGCAACTCCCTAAGAAACTAATTAAAAAAAAATAAGAAAAACAATGTAAGAAAACAAGCACTCGTCAAACAACAATTGATTACAGCATGACAGTGCAAAACTCATTGGTCCCAATGAAGGAAAATCACTATGTCAACAGGGTGCCTTGTCATGAAACTTTTGGTTCATCCTGCCAAGACTTCCCTGGAGCATCATAGAATCATAGAATATCAGGGTTGGAAGGGACCTCAGGAGGTATCTAGTCCAACCCCCTGCTCAAAGCAGGACCAATCCCCAGCACCGTGTCGCAACTGATAGAACCCAGCTCCTCTCTACCCATGATCAACCTAGCTGGCCACTAGATTGATCCAGACTCTCGACTGGTAACTATAACATTGACCGGCGGGTGTGTGTGATTGAATGCATATGCTAATTGTTGTATTTCCATTAAATGTGACATATTGCCTTTTCCCCTGAAAAAGATCTCATGTGCTTCTTACAAGCATAACACTTACAGACTGTGATCAAATCACTTCTTGGATAAATTAAATAGATTGAGCTTCTTAGACCTCTCTTCTTGTAAGGCAGGTATCCCAGACCTCGCCTCATTCTTGTAGCTCTTTTCTGAACCCTTTCCAGTTTCTCAACATTTGTTTTGAAGTATGGACACCAGAACTAGAGCCAGTTTCCAGTAATGGTCTCACCAATGCCATATATAGAGGTAATGCCTCCTCCCTACTCCTATATGAGATTTCTCTGCTTACATGTCTGAGGATCACATTCCCCTCTTAGCTACAGTGTCACCTGGGGAGCTCATGTTCAATTGGTTATGTCCCCTGATACCTAAATCCCTGTAAGTGTCACTACTTTGCAGGATACAATCCCCATCCTGTAGGAGTGAAAGTAACTGAGGACGCTTACCGGTATGGGAGGGGCTGTGGCTCTGGGGGTCAGCATCCCCCAGCCAGCCCTTGGCCCACACCTCCCGGGGATCCTGTGTTGATTTAAGGGGCCCAGAGCTCGGGACGCAGCTGCTGGGCCCTTTTAAATTGCTGACCCCAGGGCAGCTGCTCGTCTCCCCCGCACCTGTCAGTAGCCGGGGGGGTGCAAAAGGGACAGGGACATTAAAGCGCTGCAGGGTCCTTTGCCGCAGCAGCGCTTTAATGTCCCTGCCTCTTTTGCCTCCCCTGTTGGGGGCTCTGCCAGTACAGACCCTACTGGCAGGGCTCCCGACAGGATGGTGCGGGGAAGGGGCAGCAATGTTAAAGCACTGCCACGGCAGAGGACCAAGCGCTGCCATGGCAAAGGACTGTCCTTAAAGCGCTGCTGGGCAGTGCTTTAACTTTGCTGCCCCTTCCCCCCACTCCCTCTGTTGGTGGCCCTGCCGGTACAGACCCTACCGACAGAGAGCCTGACAGGGGAGGCAAAAGAGGCAGGGACATTAAAGTGCTTTAATGTGGGCTGGGTATGGGCCGGTGTGGGTTCTTACCAGTACAGAGTACCGACCAGTACCGGATCACTTTCACCTCTGCCATCCTGCAAATGTGACCTAAGTTCTTTAGTCCAAGATATGTGGCCTTGCCTTGCATCTGTTTGTGTTAAAACATGTTCAAATAAGCCCCCAGCTTACCAAGTGATCCAGGTCAGTCTGTAGAACTTTTATTATTGAGTGATTGATTTGTATTGCAGTAACATTGAGGCGTAGATACCACTCCACCAGTGTTTGTGTTGTCTGCAAACTTTTCCAGTAACCATTTTACATTTTACATTTTCACTGATAATTATATTGAATTTCTTTGGGCCACAAACAGATGCCTGCAGTACTCCACTAGAAACACCCCTATCAGGTGACAGTTCCCCATCTACATTTACTTTTTCCGACCTATCAGTTAATCAGTTTCAATCCATTTAATATGGTCCATGTTGACTATGCTGAATTTTTTATCACAGTGTCATGCAAGAATAAGTCAAGTGCCTTACAAAAATCTATATATCAGCATAGCTGCCTTTATCAACCCAACTTGTGATCTCTTCAAACACTATCACAGGTTTGTTTGAGAAAACCTATTTTCCATAAAATCGTGTTTATTAGCTTTATTTATGCTAGCATCCTTTAATTATTTACCAATTGCATCCTATGTCAGCCTTTCCATGATTTTGCCCAGGATTAATGTCTGGGTAATTGGCCTCTAGTTACCCAGGTCATCCCATTTCCTCTTTAAATATTAGCATGACATTAGCTTTGTTCAGTCCTCTGAAACTTCCCCAATGTGCTAAAAAGTGTTTAAAGAGCAACATTAATCATGCAGAGAGCTCAGCCAATTCTTTTAATACTCTTGGATGCAACTTCTCAGGTGCTGCTGACTGAAAAACATTTAACAGTTGCTGTTTAACATCCTCCCTTCTATTTCATGATCACTAGGATGTGCCTACCTCATCCTGCTTCTTTCCCAATACAGAACAGAAATATTTGTTGAATTCTTCTGCCTTTTCTGTATCATAACATTATCAATTATATCATCCTTGTCTAGTATTGGATCTATATCGATAGGGTTTTTCTTTAATTTTATTTTATTTTATTTTGCTCCTGATGTTATTAAAAATTTCCTTCATATTCTCCTTAACCCTACTGGCCATAGATATTTTTCATTGATAGCTTTAGGTTCCTTTATCCATTGTCTGTGTTTCCTAAGTCTGGGGTGTCAATGCACACGGGCAGGCGTGGGGGTATCAGTGCACTGGGTTACCCAGGGTGAGTACAGGTGGGTGTGGAGAGGTGTCGGTGCATGCAGGCGTGTGAGTACACACATGTGGAGGGGTGGCAGCGCACACGCGCAAGCATGTGTGGGCTGCCTGTGCACACGGGCAGGCGTGGGGGTGAGTCTCACACTGATCACACTTGGAGACATCATGGATTAGCGCTGCTAATGCTGCTGAAAGAACAGGAGCATGTTAGCTAGGCGGAGGTGCTGAAAGCTGAGCTTCTTGTTGTGTTTCACTGTTCTCGCCTGCACTAATCCCTCTGAGTCCCCAGGAAAAAATTGCAGTGATCAGATCAAACGGGCTGTTCATGCTGCCCCAGCATCCCTGGGATTAATTAATTTGGGATTTGTGCGGAGTCACAAGGTCACACGTCCCCCCTGGGGCAGGGCTGGATACTGTACGGCCCTGACAGCAGCACTCTGGGATTGAGAGCCAGCCCCTGAGGCCTTCCGTGGAAATGCCCATTTGTGCCATGGCTGCTGTGCACTGGGACTGGGCAACCCCATGGCCCCCAGGATCCCAGGGCAGCCCCCACCCCTGGTACCAGCATTGACACTCCTGGGTTTACACAGAGCCCAGCTCCCCTCTCCCCAGGGCTGTGGGGTGCTCTGAGCTCTGAGGGTGGGATGGGCTTGGCAGAGAGCACACATGGGACTCTGCTTATTGCCTCTGTCTGGGGAGAAGTTTGTTGACCCAGCCCAGTGGAGATGACCCTGCAGTGAGTGACCTCCTGTCTGGAAGCAGCTGGGGAAGATGGACGCCTCCAGAGATGGCTCTGGACCTAATTAGTTCCTGTTTATCTAACTGGCCTCCTTCCCCTGCTCCTGGAGCGACAGTTTGGGCTGGCGGGGGGTGGGGGGGGTCAAAGTCAAATCTATCAAGAAAGGAAGGAAACTCCAAAAGTGGTTGTGAATGAGAAGTAACTGGGAAGGTGTCGCCTGCAATTATTGCCGTGGGGCAAGGGTGCTGGCGGGGGCCAATAAGTGAGAGCTGGTCAGCACAGGGTGGTGGTTATGGCATGAGGGGAGCAGCACTGCACCAAGCCAGACAGACCAGCACGCAGAGGGGACAGCATCCAAAATTAGTAGTAACTTTTTGAAATTTGAGGCCTTATCCTCTCAGTGCTGCCTTTCCCACGCCACTGCCTTCCCCATAGGCTGGCAGTGGAACTGGGCAAACAATTCTTTGGATCTTATTTGTCACCTCTCATCACAAAGTGTCCAAATTAATGGAAAATTCTGGCCTTTTCTGAATTGTTCTCCAATCAGGTCAGTGCACCTCGCTGCAAACACATCAACGCAAACATACAAGAACCGCCACTTAAAATGCCCCCTCCTCGATTATGGCAGTCACACATTGTCACATCTGGTCCTGGATGGATGACTTCGGCTCCTACCCAACAAGCTGAAATCCAAAGTCCTCCTGTTCTTGGGATGTTTTGAGCTCTGCTTTCAGAGAGTTAGGGTACATCTACACTACCCACCAGATCGGCAGGTAGTGCTCGATCTATCGGGGATTGATTTATCGCATCTAGTGTAGAAGCAATAAAATCGATCCCCAATCGCTCTTCTGTCGACTCCGGAACTCTGCCGCGGCGGTCAACTTGCTGCTGTCCTTGCAGCCAGTAAATTGACTTATTATACACTGACTTCAGCTACACTGTTTGCTGCCTAGGAGGAGGAGTAGCTCAGTGGTTTGAGCATTGGCCTGCTAAACCCAGTGTTGTGAGCTCAATCCTTGAGGGGGCCGTCTGGGGCAAAATCAGTTCTTGGTCCTGCTAGTGAAGGCAGGGGGCTGGGCTCAATGTCCCGTCCAGGAGATAGGTCTATCTCCATTATCTTATCTTAGTCACACAGCTGATGTTGTATATCTTAGGTCAACCCCCACCAGTGTAGACCTAGCCTTAGAGAACTTACTGTGTGGATTTGTGAGCCCTGTCCAGTACAGGGCCAGTGCAACCATTTAGGCGAACTAGGCGGTTGCCTGAGGCGCCAAAAAGTGGCGCCCCCAAAAAATTTTTAAATGGTTGCAGCCGCTGCTGCTGGAGGGGCTGAGCTGCCGGCAGCAGCAGCTGCCTGCCGCCGCCAGCCCAAGGTGTCCCCCGGGTCAGGGCGCCGCCGGTCAGCGCGCCCCTGAGGTCAGTGCGCCGCCGCCGCAGCCCGGCAGCCCAGGGTTTGCCTGTGGAGGGTCCACTGGTCCCACCAAAGCCACGGGACCAGCAGACCCTCCGCAGGTAAGCCGCCGAGGGCAGCCTGCCTTCCACCCTCGTAGCGCCGGCAGAGCGCCCCCTGCAGCTTGCTGCCCCAAGCACGCACTTGGCGTGCTGGGGCCTGGAACCGCCCCTGTTTGGGTCTGAGCCAGTAAGGCCATTCTTATGTTCATAAAGGGACTGATCACATGAGGGAAGAGAAAGGAGATAAAATCAAGGATGACTCTAGGGACCAGGCAAGAGACCTGATGGTGCAACCATGTCAGTGTTCTTCTCATAGACCAACCATCACCACCATAGAAATCCAGATGCGAGGTAGCAGCCCTGCCGAGAGCCCAAAATGAAAGCCAACATGGGTTAGAGCAGGCATCTCCTGCCCTAACCCCTCGGAGAAAGCTCACCTGGCCTTTACCCGTGAGTGTCAGCACCGGGGCAGAGACCAACGAGGCAGCATTCACGGTCACTGTCAGCCCTAAGTTGGTGTCTAACTTTCCAGTTCACCTCATGGAGCAGCAGATGCATCACAAGCTGAGAGTGGGCAGACAAGAAACAGAGGAGCAGGGTCCTGGGAAAGTTGGTGTGGCTGGGATGGGAGCTCCTGGGCCCGCATACAGGGAGCTGTTGAACTTGGGGATTATACTAGTGACAGGCTAATGCCCTCGGCAAACAATGACACATTCTCTGCTTGCTTCATGGCAGTGGCACCACGCCTGCCCCAATTTAGCTGCAGCAGGTAGAGACATAGCCTGTCCCCCTCCCGCACCAGGGACACGCCACAGACTATCTCCCAGATCTAAAGAAGCTCACAGAGGGCGTTCAGAGCCCGCCCGGGTCCCCATGGTGTGGCACATGGCAGCTACTGAGGGAGCGGTGGGTGGCGGGCATGTGACTGGGTTAGAGTTTGGGGTTGCCCTGGGATCCTGTAGGAACTGTCTGCAAACTGCACCAGCCTCCAGCGCTTCTCAGCCAGGTGGGATTTACCCACGGAGCTCCTAGTGTCAAGAAGAGAGCAGTTTCATCCTCTCCCCATTCTTCACTCCTCCCTTCCCCCTCCTCCCCTCCCAACCTTCACCTCCTTCCCTTCCCCTGCTCTGTCCCCAGATCCTCCCTCACACATCCTCCTCTCATCTCCTTCCCCAGTATCAAGCGATGCGTGAACCGGTGCTAGGCCAGCAGAAGCCACCCTGCTCCAGTGCATCTACACCAGGGGGCTGCCTGACACAAGAAAGCCAGCATTAGTTACCACATTGGGGCCAAACAAGGTGTCAGTCCCAGTCCGCATGGGACTCCACTGCCCAGCCAGAACATCCCAGCCCAGCAGGGACCCAAGCCCTCCCAATGGAGTGGCTGCTGCCAGGAGCAGGCCTGGCCAGTCCAGAACCTCCTAGAGGCGGCAGCACAGCCGTGGGAGTTCAATCACAGCTGCAGCCCCCTGGCTGAGACAAGAGATACTCTCTCCTCAGCTGGTGAGGGCAAAGGGTTGATGGGAGGCGCTGGGGTAGCCTCTTTGTTGACAGCAAACAGCTTGAAAATTCTGAATACAGGAGCAAATCAGAGCAGAAAGATTATGGTAGTCAATCAGTGTAGAAAGATTTGCATACTGACTATTGAAAATCCTGCTATGATAACCCTGGCATGTGTCACATTCTGGCTGTTGGCCAATCAGAGTACAGGAATTCACATACTGTACAGTTGTCAAGAAAACACTAGAGAATTCATGCAAATCAGACACCCCCAGTCAACCAGAATGCAGGAAAAACTGTACCTTTGTGCCTCAGTAACTGTCTGCACCTGCCCTCAGACGGCCAGACGCAGTTGTACTTTGGTATCATTATACAGCAAGGCTGTTGCTGATGTTACTGTCCTATGTACCAATTACTTTGTACTCCCACGGTAAAGAGGCTGTGAGACCTCTGGCGGATGTCCCTGTTGTGGGTAGGTGGGTGGAGCTGAATGGTTCTGTCCTGTCCGTGCGGAGAGCAGTGCTGGATTAGTGCCTGCCTGCCCTGAGAACTCACCCATGCAAGATGTCACAGGACACAGGAGCCTGTCCTGTCACCTCACCTGTTCAATGGGGAGACAGGGCATAAGAATGGCCCTACTGGGTCAGACCAATGGTCCCTCTAGCCCAGTATCCTGACAGTGGCCAGTGCCACATGCTTCACAGGGAATGAATAGAACAGGGCAATCATTGAGTGATTCATCCTGTTGTCCAGTCCCAGCATCTGGCAGTCAGAGGCTTAGGGACACCAGGAGCATGGGGTCCAGTCCCTGATCACCTTGGCTAACAGCCATTGATAGACCTATTGTCCATGAACTTATCTAATTCTTTTTTGAACCCAGTTATAGATGTGGCCTTCACACCAGCCCCTGGCAATGGGTTCCACAGGTTGACTATGTGTTCTGTAAGTATTTTCTTTTATTTGTTTTAAACCTGTTGCCTATTAATTTCAGTGGGTCTTGTGTTATATGAAGGGGTAAATAGCACTTTTTTATCCACGTTCTCCTCTCCATTCATCATTTATAGACCTCTATCATATCACCCCTTAGTCATCTCTTTCCCAAAATGAAAAGTCCTTTTAATCTCTTCTCATGCAGGAGCTGTTCTATGCACATAATCATTTTTGTTGTCCTTGTCTGTACTTTTTCCATTTCTAATATATCTTTGTTAAGATGGGGCGACAAGAACTGCAAGCAGTGTTCCAGGTGTGGGCATGCCATGGATTTATGGCATTATGCTGTTTTCTGTCTTGTTATCTATCCCTTTCCTAATGGTTCCTAACATACTGTTACCTTTTTTCACTGCCACTGCACATTGAGATGTTTTCAGAGAGCTATCCCTAATGACTCCAAGATCACTTTCTTGAGTGATAAGAGCTAATGTAGATCCCATCATTCTGTATGTATGGTTGTGATGTTTTCCAGTGTGCATTACTTGCATTTACCAACATTGAATTTCATCTGCCATTTTGTTGTTCACTCACTTAGTTTTGTGAGATCCCTTTGTAACTCTTCACAATCTGCTTTGGACTTAACTATCTTGAATAATTTTGTAGCGTGCAAATTTTGCCACCTCACTGTTTACTTTTTTTCCCAGATCATTTATGAATATGTTGAACAGCACTGGTCCCAGTACAGCTCTTTCGGGGATCCTGCTATTTACCTCACTCCATTCTGAAAACTGACCATTTATTCCTATCCTTTGTTTCCTATCTTTTAACCATAAGGAGTCCAGTGGCACCTTAAAGATTAACAGATTTATTTGGGTACTAGTTTTGGTGGTTAAAAAAACCCACTTCTTCAGATGCATGGAGTGAAAATTACAGATGCCGGTATTATTATACTGACACATGAAGAGAAGGGAGTTACCTTACAAGTGGAGAACCAGTGCTGACAGGGCCAATTCAGTCAGGGTGGATGTGGTCCATTCCTAATAATTGATGAGAAGGTGTCAATACCAAGAGAGGGAAAGTTGCTTTTGTAGTGAGCCAGCCACTCCCAGTCTTTTAACCAGTTACTGATCCATGAAAGGACCTTCCCTCTTATCCCACAATTGCTTACTTTGCTTAAGAGCCTTTAGTGAGGGACCTTGTCAAAGGTTTTCTGAAAGTCCAAGAACACTATATGCACTGGGTCACTCTTGTCCACATGTTTGTTGAGCCCCTCAAAGAATTCTAATAGATTAATGAGGCATGATTTCCTTTTACAAAAGCCTTGCTGACTCTTCTTCCAACAGATCGTGTTCATCTATGTGTCTGATAATTCTGTTTTTTACTATCATTTCAACCAATTCGCCTGGCATTGAAGTTAGGCTTGCTGGCCTGTAATTGCCAGGATCACCTTTGGAGCCTTTTTTTAAAAAATCTGTGTCACATTAGCTATCACCCAGTCATCTGACACGGGAGCTGATTTAAATGATAGGTTACATACCACATAGTAGTTCTGCAGTTTCATATTTAAGTTCCTACAGAACTCTTGGGTGAATCCCATCTGGGCCTGGTGACTTATTACTGTTTAATTTATCAGTTTGTTCCAAAACCTCCTCTATTCACACCTCAATCTGTGACAGTTCCTCAGATTTTTCACTTAAAATGAATAATTCAGGCATGGAACTCTCCCTCACAGCCTCTGCAGTGAAGACTGATGCAAAGAATTCATTTAGCTTCTCCTCAATGGTCTTGTCTTCCTTAGGGCTGGTCTACACTACAGGGGAAAATCGATCTCAGATACGCCACTTCAGCTACGTGAATAACGTAGCTGAAGTCGAAGTATCTAAGATCGAATTACTCACCATCCTCACGGTGCGGGATCGATGTCCCTGGCTCCCCATGTTGACTCCGCAACTCCGTTCAGGTTGGTGGAGTTCCGGAATCTATATAAGTGCGTTTGGGGATCAATCTATCGCGTCTAGATGAGACGTGATATATCGATCCCCGAGCAATTGATTGCTACCCGCTGATACGGCAGGTAGTGAAGACGTAGCCTTAGCTCCTCGATTGACAGGCTTCCTGCTTCTAATGCACTTAAAAATATTTTTTGCTGTTCAGTTTTTGTGTCTTTTGCTAGTTACGCCTCAGTTTCTCTTTGGGTCTGTGAGACAGTGAGGCAGTTATGAGCTGTGGAGACACCCAGCCCCTCATGTCTATTTTATCTGGCCCCATAGCTGCAGATGAGTTGCTTACCCAGTGTGTTGCCAGAATTAAGATCAAGGTTGGGGAGCAGCAATCCAGGCTGAGATTCAATCAAGTATGAGTGAGGTTACACTGGGGGAGATGGCTGAAAGGAGATATCCGCTTCCTCAGGTGAGGAGTTTGCCTTCCTTCATTGAAGATGGTGCTACCTGTCCTTTTTCTGCCCTCTGGCAAATCTCAAGTTTCTAATAACTTTTGGGAAATGATCTGCAATGGTTCAGTACATTCTGGTATGTGGAGTGGGAAGTCTTCATATCAAAGCAATAGCTTGACACAGTCGTGCCAGGCTGAGAATGCATTCTAGCCACATACACCTGAGGTTGTGTTGCAGTGTAGCAAAAGACATGAACCAATACACACTCTCCCAACGGTACTTGTGTAAAGATTTAGCAGAACATCTGGAACACCAACTCCTGTCAATGGGAGTCAATGTGCTAAGCTATGGTCTGAAACCTAATCTGATTTGATGTTGATATATTCCCAATGTAGCAGGTAGTTAAATTCTCGGTGCAGCTCACCCATTAGCCAGATGGTTAGGATAGGGTCCACTGTTGACTGCCCATCAGTGAAAACCTGATTGCTGCAAAGTGCCATACTAAGCCAATGATGCTGCCTTGCTTGTGGGGAAGTCTGACAATTTCAGTCTCACATTGCACGGTCTCCAAGATCTGGCCTGCACTATGGAATTGAATATCTCATGACAGAAGACCAAGGTCCAGAACCTTGAAGCTGGGCCACCAGAACTCCCAGTGCAGGTGAGATTGAGTACATGGAGAATGTTGACAAGTTGATCTACCTAGGCTGCAAGCAGACTTCAAACAGTTGCAGCAAATGGGACGTTTTTCCACAAATAGATCTCACCACCTCCTGTATATAAAGTCTATGTCTTGCTTATGAACACAAAGACATCTTTGCACTGAAACAAAATTCAGGATCTATCAAACCTGTGTACTACTGTATCGCTATATAGATCAGAAGTCTGGAGCCTCTTACAGACAAGTCAGAGCAGAGGTATTGCATATGTGCTGTCAGCACCAAATCCTAAGCATAAGGTGTTTTACTTTGTGCAAAATGTCACAATCTCACAAGAGATGCAGCCTTCCTTCAATTGCTCACTCTATTCAAAAATGGCACTACATGCCCTTTGGCCATTCACCTAGATGGATAGAAACACCCCAGCACACTGTGCTCTGAAATTCTCCACCAATGCACAAAGAGATTCGTGCCTGACCCTATCTGGTGCGGCCCACAGGGGGGCCCCAGAGATTTGTGGATTTGCAAGATTGAGCCAGATCTGGGAACACAAGTTTGGTGTGACACCATCAACTGTGGTCACTCTGTTGGTGCAATGGACCCCAGTAGACTACGCATGTTGATGAGGATGTTGCTGATTTGATTATGTTCACTATGTTAACCAGCTAATTCCCATCACCTTCGAGCCCACAGTATTTCACCTAGACCCAGCCATTTCCATGATTTGTTTCCCAAATATTTCCTTATCTGCTTTTTAGTAACAGATACACAGGGCCTCCATTGCCTCCTAACTCCAGTTTTGTTCTTATCTGTAGCTCATTGTCACTCTTCAGGGTTCACTATGCCTCTGGCCCCTCTCTGGTCTCTCCAAGTGCACCCCCCCCATGGGTCTCTGGCCTCATGTCTTCACTTCTTTGAGGCAAAATCCTGCAATTCCCCCACTCTCAAACCACTTACAATACACTGTGTGCCCACCATGCTTACCCCGCAGGTCCAACTGGGCACGGTATCTGTGGCTCTTCCCTTTAGGAGCTTTGACTAGTGGAATACAGTCATCCACAACCAGCCTACTCAAAGCAAAAGTGTTGTTTATTTAACCATAGGAACAAAGATTTAAGAGAAAAGGACCTCAAAACAACAGGTCTACCCATATCTATCTTACCTAAAGTCCTAGGTTGGTCCATCTGATCAAATCCCCCTAACCTCAGGGGACCTGAGTCAGCCTGTGCCCTGTGACTGTCTCTTCCCTGGGTTGAGGGATTGTGGCTCTTTGTTCTGTGGAGTTCACAGGCTTGGGCCCTCTTGACACACTGGTTTGGTGGGCTTACCAGGGGTCAGAGGTTGAAACAGTGGCGCCAATTGTCCAGGTTAAATTGTCCAGTGTTAGTAAGTGTTGGCAGATGGATGGTCATCGGGAGTCATTGTACTCTGTCCTGCCTGCTGCGACAGCCCCCTGCATGAATTAACCCCATGTATTCATACAGTAAACACCTTTACTGCATCCGACAAAATGGGTATTCACCCATGAAAGCTCATGCTCCAAAACTTCTGTTAGTCTATAAGGTGCCACAGAACTCTCTGTTGCTTTTTACAGATCCAGACTAACACGGCTACCCCTCTGATACTTTACTGTAATCAAACACCTACTGCATTTCGTATTGATCAACCATCACAAGCCGCTCCAAATCCATCACACGGAGCTCAGTATCCCCGTCACTCTGGAATCCGCTCAAATGCTAACTGATGTAGTGGCTGCCTTGCTCACATTCCCTTTTCCAGACTGGATCTGTAAAATTCCATCCTCTGAAGATGCCCCACACTCAGGGTCCCCATCATGGGCCTCACATCTAGAACCAGAATGCCCTGGCTCTTTGATTGGCAGCACTCTGAGGCACTGGTCATCAGGCACAAGCCCTGTTGTGTCTCCTGTTCCAGCTGCCATTGCTTTAGCTACCTCCAAAGCTTTCTCAGTCAGCTGCTTTCTGACCCGTTCGCACAGGAGCTGTGTACCCTGCTGTTATGACAAACAGGTTCCCTAATGGGGCGCTATAGTATGGGTATGTACAGGACCTAGAGAGAGCTACTTTCCAGAGTGCTGGAGGAGGGAGGACAGTACATGTGGAGGAAGGGATAACACCTGAGTATTGCACTGCCTGGGCTCTCTCTTTTCATGCTTGAATATTGATCATGGTGTCAGCAGGGAGTTGGCTCTTCCAGGTGCGTGAACTCAGAGACTATGAATATTGCAACAGAAAGAAAGCCAACTGCCACCACAACAACAGCCACACAAAGAGCCTCATCTTAACCCTGACAGCATCCCAGCTTGCTGAGCAGATGGATGTGAAGAGGGATGTGTTCAGCAACTGGACATTCTTTAGATCACACTGGGAAAACTACAAAATTGCAATGGGGCAGGATAGAAAGGAAAACAAAATAAGAGGAGCCACACTATTAGCTGTAATGGGCAAAGCGTGCCACATGCTCCAACAGCATCTGGATATGTTGGCAGCTAACTGGGAGGACCCATGTAAAATCCTCCAAGCGCTACAAAAGCATTTGCAACCCACAAAAATGTCATATATGAAAGGTATTGTTTCAACAAGTGTGATCAAGAATCTGGAGAATCAACAGATCAGGCTAGTGCCAAACTGCGTAAAATGGCTGACTCAGGGCAATTATTAAAACTTAAAAAAAAGAACTAATTTGTGATTAGTAATAGGGATGAAAGATGCAGGTGCTGGAATGAGAATGTTCTTTCAAAGCTAGAGAACAAAATCACATCCAAATGCAGAGCATAAGCGAAGCAGGCACAGAGATTATACACCACAGAGCCCAGAGAAAGCATGAAAATACAAGGAAAAATACATCAACATGTGTGCAAAAGCCAGTGCACAAATACAAAGCAAGAACAAAATGAAAAGGAAGGCCTGTGGGTACTGGGTGGAAAAACATGAGACTGGAAAATGCCCTGTGTATGGAGTCACTGTATAATTGTGGTTATGCCAAAACTTCTAGACATGAAAATAACAAATGCTCCCTATTGAGGAAGCAAGCACATATCTGAGATTAATAGCAAAAATAAATGAATTGTAAAGCTCAGACAACCAGACCCTGCAAAGTCAAGACAGCACCTGAAAACAAATAGGAAACTCAATTCCACATAGGCAGTGAATATGTTAAGCTACAAACATTTCTTCAACATTATGACAGAGAAGAAAATGAAATTGCAACCAAGCAAAGCCAAATTAAAATTGTACAATGATACAATCATAATACCACTAAATGACAGGCGGAATACCAAGAGAAAGTTAAAGGCTGAAATTTCAGGTAGTACAGACAACAGAGAAGCCATTCTTTCAGCTAAAACATAAGGTAAATTCACAAACCTAATAACTTTAAATCAGAGACAAATGAGTCATTCAATAAACAAAAAGGCAAATGCAAAACCCTATCCCGATCAGACAATATCTTGTGACATCCCTGCAGAAAAGTTGCTAAAAATTACCAGGATGTTTTGGAAGGACTGAGATGTCTTCCAGGCATGTCATACCTGGAAACAGATAAAACGATTCAGCCAGGACTGCACAAGCATTGCAGAAATACCCATTGCATTAAGACAAAAACAAAAGGGAGCAATGAAGCCAATGGAAAAAGTGGGCCTCATTGCTAAAGCCACAGAGCCCATTGGATAAGCAGCAAGGCAGCCACTGAGAATTTGCATATACCCAAGCAAATCATTAAAAGAGCTCACGACCAAATTCCTACAATTGAAGAAATATGACCTGATTTGGCAAAACCCCAAACATTCTCAGCACTCAGTGCCAAAGATGATAATTTGAAAGTGCTACTGGATAAGTCAAGCAGCCACCTTGCCACATTTAGGACATCAGCAGGCAGATACAGATGGTTGAAGATGCCCTTTGGGACCAAACCTGCTGCAGAAGAATACCAACAGCCACAGCAAGATGTACAAACAGGACTCACAGAAATCAGTGCCACAACTGGTGACATTCTGGTGTGCAGACACAGGGACAGCATGGCAAAAGTCAGGGAAGATCATGACTACAGACTCGTCTGGAAACTAGAAAAAGCCAGGGAAGTAAATCTAAAAGATAAAATTGCAGTTGACTGCAACGTCACACATGGGACGCTGGCTGACTTCCCAAGGGCCGTGACCTGATCCTGGAAAGGTAAAAACAATAGCAGATGCTCACAGCTAGAGCTATTAGATCAGTTCAAAGACTATTAGGACTTGTAAACTGTCTGACAAAATGTACTCCAAGCTCCTTGGAAGTGTGCAAAGCCCTGAGGACAATGCAGTATGACCATGCTGTTACCATCACACGTAGGAAAGCTGAAATACTACAGAGTAAATGAAGAAGCAGCCATACCTCTTCAGTGAGACAGGCTTCCGGGGAAGGTTCCTACAAAAGGCACAGCTGCTAGCTTTCACATCAAGTTCACTATCACCACCAGAACGAGGATACGCCCAAAGTGAAAAGGAATGCCTTGCACAAGGTGAAAGCTATTTTCTCACTATGTGAATTAAATAAATCAGTTTGAAAAAACAAATTCCATCATTTGCACCAGTAAGGGTTGCCATTGCAGATCATCAGCTGGGTCTGAGACCTGAACCCTACAGTTCGCAGCACAGGCTTCCTGGCAAGTGAACCACACCCATATGCTGCAGAAGAAGGTGAATAACCTCCAGGGTCACTGCCAAACTGACCTGGGGGAAAATTCCTTTCTGACTCCACAATGGTGATCAGTCAGACCCTGAGTACATAAGCAAGAACAAGCTAGCAAAGCACCTGAGAGGGAGAATGCTCGGTGCCATCTCAGAGCCCTGGCCCTCCTCATCCAATGTCCCATCTCTGGCTATGGCCATCGCTGATGCTTCAGAGGAAGGATATTAAAAAACACTCCCAGAATGCATTGAGGGAGAGAATTCCTTCCTGACCTCTGCCTGTGGCCAACCAAAACCCCAAAGCATGTGCTTTAGGAGCATAAGAAATAAACAGAAAGTGAGTCCCAGGGCTGCTGAGCCCTGCCCCCACCAGCACAGCCTCATCACACAATCACATTCATAAATGTGTCCATCTCTCTCTTAATTAAGTTGTTTGTCCCAACAACTCCTATTGGGCGGCTGTTCCAGAACCTCACTCCTCTGATAGTTAGAAACCTATGGCCAGTTTAGATCTGTTTGTTCTTTTGTCAGCATTGTTCTGTAGCTTAAATAGCTTGTCAGCCACCCAGATATTTGCATTCCTAATGTGTTTACAGAGAATAATCCTATCCCTTCTCAGCCTTCTTTTTCCTACACTGAACAAGCCAAGCTCTTCCAGGCTCCTCTCATAAGACAGGCTCTCCGTTCCCCTGATCATCCTCGTAGCTCTTCTCTACACCTGCTCCTATTTAAATGCATCTTTCTTCAACATGGGTGACCAGAATTGTACCCAGTATTCTGAACGAGGTCTTACCAGTGCCTTGTACAATGGCATTTCTTGATTTCTACTGGAAATGCCTTACCTGGTACATCCTAGCAATGCATTTGCCTGTTTCACAGCAGCAACATATTGGTGGTTCATAGTCATCCTGTGATCAGCCCATGCACTCAAGTCTCTCTCCTCCTCTGTCACTTCCGACTGATGAGCCCACAGCGTATCACAAAAAAATCTTATGATTAGATCCTAAGTGCTTGATCTTGTATTTCATACTATTACATTTCATCCCATTTCTGTCACTTCAGTCATCAAGATCTTCCAAATCTTCTTTATAATGTTCCAATCCTCCTCTGGATCGAAGATGCCTCCAAACTTCGTATCAGCAGCACATTTCATTAGCTCACATCCTCTCTTTGCGCCAAGGACATTTAGTAAAAATATTGACTAAGGTTAGTCCCAAGATTGATCCTTGAGGAACTCTGTTTGTAACTTCCCTCCCATCTGGTAATTCACCTTTCAGTACAACCCGTTGCCTTCTCCCCTTTAGCCAGTTCCTTAGTCACCTTATAATGCTTGTGCAGATCCTGGTCTTCCCTAATTTAACTAATACTTTTCCCTGTGGTACCCTGTGCTTTAGTGAAGTTGAAGTATATTAGAGCTACTGCATGATGCGCTGCAAAACACAGGCATTCCACATGTCAGCCATTTGCCCCACGTTCCAGGTTCAACAGCTGGGAGGCCTGTGCAGGACTAGTCTGAACGTTGCAAACCCTTGGGAAGCTTCCAATAGCAGCTATCATTTGTTAAAACAACGTGCCAGGGAAATGCTTCCTTCTTGCTCCCTCAAACGTGACATTTCTCCCCAGAATATCACTGATCTCAAGCCCAGGATGGGCAAGGCCCAGTCTGACAGGTTTAAGGTCAGAGATCAGATCTCATTATCCTTCAGGATTAGAAATGGGGACTTTGTACCAATGGGAAGGGAGATTCCCAGCTCACCCACTGGGAGATGATTCAGCATTTGTCTCTAGTGCAGGAAGCTCCCAAGACAGTGGGTCTTAAAATGACAGCATTATTCTGCACGACCGAGCTACTTGTATTCTCTTTTAAAAGTTTCTAAAATGTTAATTGTTGTATTGCTCTCTCTTTCTATGGCCTCTGTGTAGCAAAGGGAGCCAAGCTTTGCATACAGAGGGACAGGAAAAAGTCCCAGTGCCACTGTTTTTAAACTGGAAAGCAATTCTAAACTACTCTCTCTGGAATGTGTGGCATTCAGAAGTCACGTAGTGGTGGGATAAAGGTTTTGCCTGTGCAACCTTTGTACCCATCACCTTGGATTCTCTCTCTGTGGTTGTGCATGTGTAGTGTATTTATATAAAGCCATCATTTTTAAGGCCAGAAAGAATCATTGTGATAATCTAGTCTGACCTCCTGCTTAATACAGGCCAGAGAATTTCACCCAGGGATTCTGACTGAGCTAGAGCAGATCTTTTAGAAAGAGACATCCAGTCTTGATTTAAAGATTCCAAGGGATGGATTATCCACCACGTCCCTAGGTAAATTGTTCCAGTGGTTAATCACCCTCTCTGCTAAAAATGGATCCCTGATTTCTCATTGGAATTTGTTACGCTTCAGGTTCCGGTCACTAGATCTTGTTCTGCCTTTGTCTGCTAGAACTTCTTCTTTAAGAAATCTCCTCTCCATGTAAGTAGATGTATAGCTATATATAAAATGGGGATTGTTATTTATTTCCACTATTGCCCACAATGTGTTGGGTAGATAGACAGACAGAACAGTATGCATAGGGGTGGGTGGATGGTCGGTCCCCCATCAGCATTCTACAGAGATGAGTCTCCAAGAAGGGAGGTCTTTGGCATGGAGAGGGCAGTGGTCTTACAGATGAGCTCAGAGAGGAAATCCCATTCTTTGGGGGCAGCGTGGGAGAAGGCATGGAACCAGTTCTGTGACAAGCTGAAAAATGTTTCGACAAGGCTGGTGTAGTTGGTGGAGCAGAAGGGACGATGTGAAATGATATGAAGGCTGGTGAGCAGTGAGGGACAGAGCCATGCTCTGTTTTGAAGACAATGACAAGACCCTCAATCTTGATGCACAGAGGAGATGTCAGAGCCATGGGGAAATTCTGTGCAGCAAAAACATCTGCAACTAGAGGAAGGGATCCAACAGGCTCCAGGGTGAATGTGCCAATTCCCTGCATGTTACCAATAGCTGGGTGGGGCAAGGATAAAGCCAGGGGCATGTGCCAGCTTCTCCCCCCAAAGCCATTTTCAGAGGCTGGGAATGAGATTCTGCCTGAGATCTCCAGGCAACACTGGGAATTGGGAGCAGAAATGGCATGAATACTTACAACAGTAAGTAAAGGTTGAAAAAACTGGTACTGTTCATCTTAGAGAGGAGACATGATAAACATACATAAAATAATGACTGGGACAGAGAGGGGATCTTCTGTTCTCCCTGTCTTATAACACGAGAACCAGGGGACGTTCAATGAAACTGAGAAGTGGCAAATTCAGAACTGATATATTGCCAGTGCCTCAGGACAGGTGTTATCTCTGTTCTTTGTCCATCAGCACCTGGCACAATGGGGTGTCTGATCTGGCACCTTTGGGCTCTGTCCGAATATAAAATTTCTCCTACTATTGCACAAAATGCAAAGTAGCCTGAGGAACTCATTGCCACAAGATATAATTAAGGCCAGGATTAAAAAAGGAACGACATTTAGAGGGATATCAAGAGCAGAGTTTGAGAGGGAGACTCCCTGCTGAAGAAGCGGTGAGCACAAACTTTTGGGGTGAGCGAGTGTGCTTGTTTGTGGTGTTTGTTTTTTTTTCCTTTTTCCTTGCTTAAAGTTTACAGTCTGGTCTGTTGGGGACTGTGTGTTTAGAGACTATCTGAGAGTGGGGGCCAGAGGCCTGCTAGTTGAGTGCACTATTGTGGAGGAAAACAAAGTCCTCACCCTGAGTTTAAAGCAACAAGCCAGAGGCAGCTTTATTATGAGCAATTGCAATATGCACAGTAGAGCAAACACAGGCAGGGATTCCCCTCCCTAGGCAGGTCTCTGTTAAATAAACAATTAGGGCAAGCATTTATACCTTTTGTTATGGACAATAATTATCAACAAAAGCATCTTGTTTATATATATTCCTTCTGACATCTTACTTTTCTCAGCAGTTCCTGCTACAGTCTGTATTCTATTCTTATCTAACACAAGGTCGAAAAACAATATCTCTTACAGCTTTTTCCCCCCTCACTTTCCACTTGCCCAGGCCGTGACTTGAAATCTCACTTCATTACAGCTAGTGTTAGCCTGACTCTTACTTTATTCCTAGAAGTCAAGATATCTGCATTCAAATTCCCTTTATCCTTTTCTCTATTTCCACACTGTCAAGGCTCTAACCTTCTGTCCTTTGATCCCTTGATCCTTGATCGCCTTTGATCACCCTGTGTGTTGAGGGAGCAGAGCTGACATAGGACAGAAAGGTTTAAAAGCCAAAAGTTAAGCAACCAAGAGGAGTTAGCGAGCAGGTAGCAGCAAACAGGGGAGTTTGAGATGGAGTTTGTAGGTGGGAGAAAGAATAAAATCAACATGGTTCAGACAGGCCTCATCGCCAATGCCAACACTGCTCCTGGCTCCTCCACTTGCACCTGAGTCCAGACAGAGAACCGGACCATGGATGCCTCTACCCAGGTCCTGGTGTGGATTTGCAGAGACTGTGGCCTGCATTTCCCCATCATAGAAAGCCAGCCTGGGAAGACTATCCAGTATGAAAGGTGCCTGTTGGTAGACGCTCTCAGAAAGCAGGTGGGAGAGCTACAGGAGGAGGTGAATAGGCTGAGGATCCTCTGTGCACACGAGGAATTCACTGAAAACATCCATACGAGACCTCTAAGGCTGAAGAAGTAATCCAGCTGGAGAGAATGGCAATAGCGCCACCAGGGGAGGTGTAAACGGCTCCTGCACAGGAAGGAAGCTGACTGCTGGTTACTCCTAGCAGCAGATAGTGCTCCACCTCTGCTCCCAACCCATAGAAATAAAAACACCAGTCTGTTGCCCTGGTAATGAGGGATGAAGAATCTCCCCCAAAGGTGGAGGAGGAGAAGCCCCCAAGGCTGGGAGGATCGTGGCTACCACTCCCAAAAGGAAACAAAGGTTGTTGGTGGTCAGTGACTCCATTTTAAGGGGGATGGAGGCATCCATTTTCTGGCCTGGACTGGCATGTCAGGAGGTGCACTGCCTGCCAGGGGCCCATCTCTGGAACATTATAGAAGGATTGCTGAGAATCACGGGGTCCTCTGACAACTACCCCATTCTGCTCATCCATGTGGGCAAAATGATACTGCCAAATCTGACCATAAGCAGATCAGAAGTGACTATAGGGCTCTGGGAGTGGTGTTCTCATCGATCCTTCCAATCAAGGGTAGTGGCCCGGACAGAGACAGATACATTCTGGAGGTAAATATACAGCTATGTGGATGGTGTCACAGGGAGGGCTTTGGCTTCTTCAGCCATGGCATGCTGTTCCAAGAAGAACTGCTGAGCAGAGACAAGGTCCACCTGTCAAGGAAGGGGAAGAGTATTTTTGGAAACAGACAGGCTAACTTAGTGAGGCAACCTTAAACTAGGTTCGACTGGGCCAGGAGACAAAAGCCTGCAGGTAAGTCCAAAACACGGAAACCTGGGAGAATGGTCAGAGTCTGTGGTGAGCCTGGACCACCACAGCAGGGACAAAGGAGATACAAGAGGGATTACAGAAGGGAAATTTAATGAACATTTCAGATGTCTGAATCCTAACACAAGAAATGTGGAAAAGAAACAGGAAGAACTAGAAATACTAGTGTATAGTCACAATTATGATACATTTGACATCACAGAAACTTGGTAGGATAATTTATATGACTGGAATACTGGTATAGAAGTGTACAGCTTGCTTAGGAAGGACAGGCAGGGGAAAAGGGAGGATGTGTTGCCTTGTATATCAGAGATGTATATGCTTGCACTGAGGTTGAGATAGAAGTGGCAGACAGACTTGACGGGAGACAGTCTCTGGTTAAGGATAAAAGGATAAAAACAAGGTTGATGTCATGGTACTCATTTACTACAGACCACTGAACCAGGAAGAAAAATGAATGTGGCTTTTTTAAACAACTAACAAAATCATCCAAAGCACAGGACTTGGTGGAGATAAGGGAATTCAACTCCCTAGACATCTGTTGGGAAAATAATACTGCAGGGCACATATTATCCAACAAGTTCTTGGAAGGCATTGGAAACAACGTTTTACTGCAAAAGACGAAGAAAGCAACTAGGAGAGAGGCTGTTCTAGATTTGATTTGAATTAATAGAGAAAAACTGGTTGAGAATTTGAAGGTGGAAGGCAGCTTGGTTGAAATGACAAGAGTTTACGACTCTGAGGAATGGTAGAAAGGAAAACAGATTTCGAGAAGGCAGATGTTAGCAAACTCAGAGAACTGGTAGGTAGGATCCCATGGGAAGTAAGTCTAAGGGAAAAAATGTTCAGGAAAGTTGGCAGTTTTTTAAAGAGACTATTAAGAACACAAGAGCAAACTATCCTAATGAATAGGAAAGATGGGAAATATGGTAAGAGACCACTCTCACTTAAGCAGGAGATTTTCAATTATCTGAAATTCAATAAAGAGTCATACAAAAAATGGAAACTAGGTCAGATTACAAAAGATGAATATATATTAAAAAAACACATGCATGTGGGGACAAAATTAGAAAGATTAAACTAGGTTGGGACATAAAGGGTAACAAGAAAACATTTTGCAAATACATTAGAAACAAGAGGAAGACTCAGTGAGGAGGGAAAGACAATAACAGAAAACCCAGCACTGTTGAATCATTTTTTGTTTCAGTTTTCACGAAAAAGTTTAGCAGTGCTCACACGACTGACATAGTGAACATCAGTATTCATGGGGTAGGATCTGAAGCTAAAGTAGAGAAATAGATTCATAAATTCAAGGACTTGAAGGGACCTCGAGAGGTCATCGAGTCCAGTCCCCTGCCCTCATGGCAGGACCAAATACTGTCTAGACCATCCCTGAATGTTGAGGACAACTCAGAAAGAAAGAACAAGTCAAGAATTACTTAGGCTGTAGTGTGGACATTTTGGCATAAGTTATTGTGCTCAGGGATGTGAATAAACCCCCAAGGGACATAAATTACACTGACATAAGAGCTTGTATGCCTAGCACTATGTTGGCAGGAGAGTTCTCCCGGTGACATAGCTTCTGTCGCTCGTGGAAGTGGGGTTTTTATGCTGACCAGAAAGCTCTCTCCCATCAGCACAGAGCATCTTCACCAGATGTGCTTCAGTGGCACAGCTGTATCAGTACAGTTGCATTGCTGCAGTGCCCTACATATAGACATGACATTAGACAAGATAAATGTCTTCAAGTCAGCACGACCTGATGAAATACGTCCTAGAATACTTAAGGAATTGGCTGAAGAGATCTCTGAGCCATTAGCAATTATCTTTGAGAACTTGTGGAGAACAGGAGAGATCCCAGAGGAAAGGAAAAGGGCAAATGTAGTACCTGTCTAGAAAAGGGGGAATGAGGGCAACTCAGGAAATTATAGACCAGTCAGCTTAATTTCAGTACCTACAAACATCATGGAGCAAATAATCAAACAATTAATTTATTAGCACAAGAAGTTAATAAGGTGATAAGTAACAGTTAAAATGGATTTGTCAAGACAAATCAAGTCAAACAAACCTAGTATCCTTCTTTGACAGGGTAACCAGCCTTGCAGTTGGGGTAAAGCAGTAGATGTGATATTGTGATGGAGTAGGGGCTGTCTGTGTGGGGAATGGGAGAGCAGGGGAGGACTTTAGGGGATGGACGATACCGGAGCCTGTAACCTGAGCTAGGTAAGGTAGGGGAGAGGTCAACACCTTTGGCTGGGAAGGAGGACAAAGAAAGGGAGTGGGAGGAGGGGAGTAGTTTTGGGTTTGGGTTTGGGGCTGTGTGGGCAGAATTCAGGGTATCCTAGCTGGGATCCAAGCACCCTGAAAGCCCAGAACGACTCGATTGAGGGGTCCTGACTGTGCCTGCAAGCTCTGCTGTAACCTGCGTTCCTGTTGTCCAATAAACCTTCTGTTTTACTGGCTGGCTAAAAGTCACTGCGGGGTCCAGGAAGAGGGGTTCAGGGCCGGACTCCCCCAGACACCATGACAGATATATCTCTACTTTAATAAGGCTTTTGATACTATCTTACATGACCTTCTCGTAAACAAACTAGGAAAATATAGCCCACTCTATATGAACCTATTATAAGGTGAGCGCATAACTGTTTGGAAAAGCGCACTGAGAGAATAGTTATCAATGGTTCACAATCAAGCTGGAAGGCCATATCAAGTGAGGTCCCACAGGGATCTGTCCTGGGTCCGGTTCTATTCAAAATCTTCATAAATCATTTGAATAATGGCACAGAGAGTACACTTATAAAGTCTGAGGAAGATAGCAAGCTAGCACTTTGGAGGACAGGATTAAAATTCAAAATGGTCTTGACAAACTGGAGAAATGGTCTGAAACGAATAGGATGAAATTCCATATGGACCAATGAAAAGTACTGCACTTAGGAAGGAATAATCAATTGCATAAATACAAAATGGGCAATGACTGAATAGGAAGGAGTATTGCTGAAAAGGATCTGGAGGCCATAGTGGATCACAAACTGAATATGAGTTGACAACGTACTACTGTTGTAAAAAAAGCAACCACCCTGGGATGTATTAGAAGAAGTGTTGTAAGCAAGACACAAAAAGTAATTCTTCCATTCAGAACCGATAAGACCTCGTCTGGACTACGGTGTCCAGTTCTGGGTGCCACAGTTCGGGACAGATGTGGACAAACTGGAGAAAGTCCAAAGGAGAGCAACAAAAATCGTTAAAGGTCTAGAAAACATGACCTATGAGGAAAGATTGAAAAAATTGGGTTTGTTTAGTCTGGAAAAGAGAAGATCAAGGGGGCACATAACAGTCTTCAAGTACGCAAAAAGCTGTTATAAAGAGGAAGGTGATAAGCTGTTCTCTTTAACCAATAAGGATAGGACAAGAAACAATGTTCTTAAATTGGAGCAAGGGAGATTTAGGTTAGACATTAGAAAAAATTTCCAAACTAGTAGAGTAGTTAAGCACTGGAATAAATGACCTACGGAGGCTGTGGAATCTCTGGCATTGGAGGGTTTTAAGAATATGTTAGTCAAACATATTCTTGGGGTGGTTTAGATAATACTTAGTCCTGCTTCAGTGCAGGGGACTGGACTAGATGACCTATCGATGTCCCTTCCAATCCTACATTTCTATGATTTTATTAATATCTAGATTTATATTAATAAATATTTACAATAAGAGTTTTGGCAGGGATCTAAACCCTCCTGCTTTAAGGTGTGAACTGACCTCTGGCTAGTGGGGTCAGGAGGAAACTATCCCTGGGGGATCAACTAACCACAGCATTCTTGCACCTTCCTCTGAAGTATCTGGTGCTGGCCAATATCAGAGCCAGGGTCCTGAACTAGATGGACCTTGGGTCTGATCCAGTCTGGCAGTTCCTATGTTTCTATGTTCTTAGGTCTTCAAAGAGGAGTGAGAAGGAGTCTGGGGGACAGTGCTGATGACTGTGTGGAGGCAGAGAAGAGAAGTTTTGGATCATGTGGTGCTCAAAGAAGAAGGAATGGGGACTGGAAGCACCAGGAGAGGAGAAATCCCACACCTCCCCAACAGTCCTGTGGGACTATCTCAAGGCAGGATGTATGCAAGGACAGATTGCCTAAGGAAGAGCAGGTGCAGGGCAGGGATCCTGGTTTCAGTGAGTGCCAGGAGAGAGGTGCAAAGGGTCTGAATGGTGTGGAGTGAACATTCCACAGGGAGCAATAGAAGGGGTGGGGAATGGGTTGATGCAGGAAATTGTGGGGTCCCAGGGATGCAATGGGAGTGTGTGATTGGCTTTGACATGCTACAGGGAGGGCCATGGTTGGGGAAATGCTGCCAGCTGAAAGGAGAATGCAGAGGACAATGAGCCTAGGTCTGGCCTGGCTGAGGTGACCTGCGGGAGGAGGTGAGAAGAGGCAGTGGAGAGGAGAGGTAAGGAAAGAAGCAAATAGGACTTGAATATGGGGCAGGAACAAGGCAGCTGAGGAGTGTGATGATGGGCTCAGATAGGGTGGTGAGGGAGAAATGAATTACCTGGTTACAGGACCAGTGCAAGGAAGTTTCGCGCCCTACGCAAAACTTCCACCTTGCGCCACCCCCCCCACACACAACTAGCCCCCCCGACCCCATGGCAGCTTACTCAGCCCCTCCCTGGGGAACCAGCCACCACCCTCCCTGCCTGGGGAGACTCCCCCTCCGTGGCAGCTAACCAGGGCCGATGCAACCATTTAGGCAACCTAGGCGGTTGCCTAGGGTGCTAGGATTTGGGGGGTGCCATTTTCTTCAGCAGTAACCACGGCGGCCAGATCTTTGGCCTCCCCGGTCGCCGCCGGCATTTAGGCAGAAGGAGCTGGAGCAGGGGAGCACGGGGAGGGTCGCCTGCAGCAAGTAAGGGGGGGGCGGCATGCAGGGGAACTCCCTGCCCCAGCTCACCCCGGTCCCGCCTCCTCCACGAGCACGCCGGGAGAAGTGAAGCAGCCAATGGTGTGCTTGGGGTGGAGACGGAGCAGGGATGAGCGTTGGGCAGGGGGAGGGGTGCCTGCATGGGGGGCGGGAGGGAGCAAGGTGGAATTTTGCCTAGGGCACGAAACATCCTTGCACCAGCCCTGCAGCTAACCCCGCCCGGGAAGACACATCCCCTGCCCCGCAGCAGCTAACCCCGCCTGGGGAGCCCCCCCTACGGCAGCTAACCCCACCCAGGAAGCCCACCCCAGCTCACCTCGGCTCCACCTCCTCCACTGAGCACGCGGGCGCCGCTCTAATTCTCCTCCCCTCCCAGGCTTGTGGCGCCGATTGGAGGAGACTTAGAGCGAGGGCTGTGTGCTCAGGGGAGGAGGCAGAGTGGAGGTGAGCTGGGGCAGGGAGCGGTTCCCCTGTGTGCCCCCCCTTACTGTGGGTGGCCCTTGCCCTGCCCTCCCCGCCCCAGCTCACCTCCACTCCACCTCCTCACCTGAGCGAGCTTTTAGGCGCCCTCAACCACTAGGTGCCCTAGGAGGCTGCCTAGTTTGCCTAAATGGTTGCACTGGCCCTGCCTGGTTAGGCAAATGATCGTTCATTCGGTGACATGGGCAGATAATCAGCCAGTGAGGACCGCAGATGATCACGTGGCGAATAAGTTACTAGCTAGGAGATAGATAGTTAATTATGTCACAGCAGATTAGATATGTAGCAAGTCAGGAGAGCAACAAACTCGTTATGGAGCAAATGCAGTGAGACTCACATCGGAGAATCCAGGGAGTGGTAGAAGAAATGAGCAAAGGAGCTGCACAAACAGGCTGTTTTCTGTGGGGTGGTTTGCTAAGGGGTCTCACCTACTGGCTGTGTGCACCATGGCAGCCAGCCAAAGACCCGAAGGGGATTCTGGGGAGCTGGAGCTGGAGCTGAGGCAGGGGCAGGAAGCCTCTCTCCAAAAGCCAGCAACATCTGCTGTGGTCCAGGGAGCCAAAACTGAGGTGAGGCAGGTGTGTGTGTGAGGTGCATTCAGAGGGGCAGTGCAGAGCCCCAGCAGTGAGCCAGTCATTGCATCAGCATTTTGGAGGAGTTGAGGAGTGGTGAGGGAGTGAAGTGAGAGAGAGTGTATGTGCACCCGTATGTGCAGGCGTTTGTGCATGCAGGCACATCTGGGAACGCACACGTGTGTCTTTGCAAGAGCATGTGTGTGTTGCATGATGAGAGAGGAAGGAAGATTTTATACCACAGTTATACACAGTGGGTTTATTCCTGCCCTGCTGACCCAGGTAAACCGTCTCTTGCCTTCAGTGGGAGCCAGCCTCAGGAACAGGAACAGGAGCAGGGCCTGTCCCCCTACATTAGTACGTGCCTGCAGACAGCGATTGCATTGCAGCATATTTCCTGCTCTGTGCTGGGTACTGGCAGAGGCAGTTGGGTTAGCACTGGCTCACCAGCTCTATATGAGCAGGGCAGGTGAAGCCAAATACTTTTGCTAATCCCAGCTCCGGAGAGCTGCTCTCAGGTTACAGTTGATGTGAATAGGATCTATGTTCCAGGAGGATCAGGCTTCCTGGAATTTCTGCAGGACCAGTTATCTGCTCCGCAGCTTAGAGCTCCCATAACCATCTGCGGCTGACTGTGCCTATGTGGAGCAGGTCCCAAATCCCAGGGTTTCTAACTACTGGTCTGCTCTCTTGGAGTAACGTAGAGCTGGCAGCAGGAGAATTACACTGCTTCTAGCAGTTCCATATGTAGGGCTCTGTTACTGAACCCCACATCACTGCCAGCACCTGAGCCCAGCAGCCCTCGGCCTCTAGAGCAGGACAGGACAATGAATTCTACAGGCAGCCTACAGAAAGTGCAGGGGGACAGTACAGGGCAAAATGTAATTATCTACGTTAAAACTGGCCAAGACCTGAGCCCGGCACTAGCTTACCCTTCTTCAGGGGCAGCTGATGGGGCCCTGTTTTAAGACTCTCTCCCAGGGGAGAGCACCACCTCTTGAACCCACCCCTATTAGAAACACCTGCAGCATGCCACAGGGCCCTCTTCTAAGTACTGCCCCAGCTGGGATCTGTGTGGTTTACAGGATGTGACGGCATCAGGGTGTGAGGTGAATGCTTCGCTCTCTGATATAGAGGCCTCTTACTACAGGAGGTCTCTGCTGTGGATGCACTGTGGGGGAGAGATGGCTTAGGAGTGTGAAAGTATCATCCTCTTACTCACGGTTCACCAGTGACTTACCTTCAATGGTCTCAGCACATCATGCAGGGCTTTTTAATCCAGCCATTGCATTTAGCTCAATGGCTCCCAGCAGCAACAGATGCCAGAGGCCACCATTGTGCTGTGGGGAGCAGCATTTCCTTCTTTCACTGTCCTCCAACAACCTGGTAGGACCCCTTGTTCTCATGCCCGGGAACAGTACTCACCTGAGAGGCTGATCTGGGCTTGCTGGACTGGCCAAAATCTCAACTGCCTTGTTTAAATCATGTCCCGTCATCCTCCTTGTCTGACGGCCAAATAACCCTCAGCTCTGCTCAGATCCCTGACGGTTTGCTGCCATTCTCACAACAAATTCTCTCCACTAGGTCTTTGGTAGCGTGAGGTGCTCAAACCTGGGCAGGAGGCACCCAACGGCAGCCCCAGCTGTGTGATTTCACAGTGCTAGAATACGTTTATTCCTCTCTCTCTTGTTTCTGATGTCCACAAACCGTCTCTTGGTTTGCTTAGCTGATACTGGGCACCAGGAAGGTGACTCACACTCACCACTTCTGTGCCTTTTCCTAAGAGGCTCCCCAAATACAGCCAGAGCTCCCTCTCTGTCTATTTCTGACCATGCTGTGCCTAACATCCCTGGGGTGAAATAGAAGAGAGGTTCTGCAGGGAGGAAACCTGGAAAAAAGAACTCCAGAGTAAATAAAAACCTAAGCCCCAAGCTCAGCAGGGGACAGGGTGTGTTTTTAGGGAACTGACAGAGAGCTCAGGCTGTATTTGCCAACATGCACAACTGGACATTCCTGTGCCCTGCACAGTCTCCACTGCCCTCAAATCAGGTTGCGGTTCTCCCAGTTCTCTATAGTTGTATGGATTGGAGCCCAAGGTCACCAGCAAACATCACCCTCTCTCTCTCAATTATTAATATTAAATCTTTCCTGCTGCAGTTTGGCCTCTTGGGGCATCCGATTGTCATAAGGACATAAGAACGGCCATACTGGGTCAGACCAAGGTCCATCTGAGAGCACAGGTGGCAAGTTATGGGGTCCGTGATGCCCAGGCTCCAGCAATATTCAGGGCCTGGGGGCCTGGCTCCACCAATATTCAGGGCAGGGTCTCTCCATTATTTTAAAAAATAATGGCTTACAAGGCGGGGAGGAGGGCAGGACTTGGACTTGTTCTGGGCACCACCAAAAATTATACAAACCTGCTGCTGCCCCGTCTGAGAGTGGCCAATGCCAGGTGCTTCAGAGGGAATGAACAGAGCAGGTAGTCATCAAATGATCCATCCCCTGTTGCCCATTCCCAGCTTCTGGCAAACAGAGGCTAGGGACACCTCTCTCCACTCTCAGTGCTTGTCTTCACTACAAAGTTAACTCAAGTTATAACTCAAATGTTGCCCCTAACACAAGTCCTGTGCACACACAAAAAAACCCCACTCTGATTCACAGTGGTGCTTTCAATTTAAGTTGCTTGACTCAAGAGGGGTATGAGCTACAACAGAAATCAGCACAACTCATCTGCTGCTAACATGGCCACTCTGCAGTGTAGATGCAGGCTAGCACCACTCAAGTGCCACTAGTCCTCCAAAGCCTTCCCACAATTCCCCAGCTCCTTCCACTCCTCCACTTCTGCATGAATGCTGTTGCTTTCTCATAACAACAAGCCGCTGCCCAAATTACTGCCATCACATCTCGTGCCTTATAACAGCCTCCTTTTTCCAAAATGAGAGTCATCTGGTGTCACAGTTCCAGGATTAACTGCCCCGCTGATCCCTTTTCTGTCTCTATCAAGTGCAGCCTTTCCCATGGCAGCTCCTGCACCTTCACTCCTGTCGGTGGAATCCTGTGATTCTCCCACTCATGGGTTGGGTTCCCAGGCTACAGCACCATATTTCCACAGCAGGTCCAACTGGGTTTGGCACCTAAAAGAGACTTCCCTTTGAGAGTTGTGACCAGCAGGTAAATGCAATGACTCACTCAAAATAGCTTCTTCAAAACAAAATGCTATTTATTTATCCATAGGGACATCACAATCAGAGAGAAGAATTAAAACAAGGTCTACACACATATGGCTTATCTAAAACATAGCATTTCCCTCAAAACCTAGGCAGGCTCAGCTGTTTAAGACCCATTCCACAAGATCTATCTCTCTCTGTCAGTTCCCTAAAAACACACCCTGTCCCCTGCTGAGCTTGGGGCTTAGGTTTTTATTTACCCTGGAGTTCTTTTTTCCAGGTTTCCTCCCTGCAGAACCTCTCTTCTATTTCACCCCAGGGATGTTAGGCACAGCATGGTCAGAAATAGACAGAGATTGGCACCTGTATTGTCAGTTATATACCAGTGACTGAGTTATCTAAAGCCAAAGTCTGCCTTCCTGCAGACTCGCAGTGAGTTCTTTTAGGAGTTAATCCTTTGAACTACAGGTCTGTCGCATCTTACATTGGGGTTACGTTCCGCAGTCAGTGCATAAAGCAAAAATCGCGTATAGTCAAAATTATATTGAGTGTAATGGCAGGCAGAATCGCCTGCACTACAGGTACAGTATTAAAATAGTTGTTTTTCTCTTTTTTTTTTGTTTTTGCCAACCGTGTAAAGCTGAAATCGCGCATGTTAAATGCACATAAGATGCGACAGGCCTGTACGTGACAAACTGCGTAATAAGAATCAAATAAACAGAGATACACATAAAGTTTGTAAAAATAATACAAATATCTGCCATTCTTCACACAAGGGGGTGTAACATTTGGCCTGGGTTAATTTTAATTTAGAGTTGCTGGACTAATACCATTTCTATCCATGTGCCCAGAAAGTACAGTGCCCATAAGTTCTCCCACAATACACTGTGCAGGAGTTCATAGAGCAACTCTGTTTACTTTGCTAACCCACACTATGAATATCACTGAGGACTTGACTAAGACAGGTTATTAGACCACATCAGCATATTTTTCCTCCTGTGGAAAATTTCATTTTTTCTGTGAACGTTTGAATTCTAAAATATATTGGCTGAAAACTGGAAAATTTCAGCCCAAAAATGACATGATTTATGCAGTGTGGTTGTGTTTTTATTTGGAAATGCATTGTGGGAGTTGTAGTCCTGGTGCCTCATGTTCTCATTCTCCTGTATAGGTAGCGCTCCCAGTCTACATCTCCCGTGATCTCCCCTCCTGGTAAGAGGAGGAGGCTGCATCATGGGAGTCCCTGCCCATGGTTCATCATGGAAGATGTCGTCCAACCGGGAAGTCCAGTGCTTATCTGCAAAGCATTCCATTGCCTGGGCCCAGGATACTTAAAAGACCATTTAAAACTGTGGGACAAGGACTGTCATGATTGACAACTTTGCTCCTCTGGCACAGTGGAACTCTAAGGGTAAAGCTCATCTGTGCAGGAGACAGAGCCTTCTCTGGAGATGGTCAGAGACTGGAATGAATTGCCCCAGGGAACTAAGGACTATTACAAACCTCACCACTTGCCACTCCAAGTGCAAGGCACATTTCTTTGACCTTGCCTTCTCTAATATAAACACATGGCAATAGGTAGAGTTAGCACGCACGCACGCACGCACACACCACACACACACACACACACACACCAAAAAACCCAACTCTACCAAAACGAGACACTCCACCCCACATACTTCTCCACTTAGGGGGAGGATGGGAGATAAAACACATTGCATGTGTAGTCATGTTCTTTAATGCATTATTGGAGGGCGCTGAGATCCCATGGTGATAACCACTGGATAAAAACCTACAGAGAAGAGAAGGTCATCCCTTTTGGACTAGAAATGCTGGATTTTATTCAGGAGCCTTCTAAGGGAGCCCCTTGTGCAAACAGAATGGCCTTGTGGGGCCAAGTCACCTTGAGATGCCCCCAGAAATACTGCTTGCACTTTAATGTTAGGTCCACGTGTCTCAGATATTTAAATATTTGTTCTTCACCATAATGGCATTCTTTAGAATATTCACCTATTTGTATTGAATTAGTCAGAAGTTATTCCCTCCCAGCTGCTTTAAACAAATATACTGAATGAAGAATGTTACCTGCAGCATTTCTCCTGGATTTAGACGCTCGACATGTCACAGCAAGGTAGGGGGTTTGTCAGACACAGAAATTGAAAGCAAGAGAGCAGGGCAGGCCCTGACTCAGGGGATGGGAGCGTTTGCACATGCTGCTGACAGAATCACAACCACCTTTGCTTACCCCAGATTGCATGTATTTATAGGGGAGTTATATTGGTGCCACCCTTAGCCGTTGAGCTTTAGAAAGCCTGTAAACATGCCGTACTCTTAGCAGATGCTTGCAGCCCTTTCCATACTGTGACTCCATGTTATATCAGAAAAACCTTTCGGCCCGTCACCATTGTTTTGAAACACTCCCCTCCCATCTAGCCATAAGGAAAGGAACAGGGTGACCAGACAGCAAGTGTGAAAAATCGGGACAGGGGTGGGGAGTAATAGGAGCTTATATAAGACAAATATCGGGACTGTCCCTATAAAATCGGGACGTCTGGTCACCCTAGAAAGGGAAGACAGTTGCAACCCCAAGATTGAGGGCCCATGTGTTAGTGCATGGGCTGTGTCCTCGCTCCCCCCTCCTCATCGGTCTCACCGCATGGGGGCAATCAGCCCAGGAGGCTGAGTGGCTGTGTCATTTGGAGATGGATCATTCAAGCCACTGATGACCATCCTGCCACCCAGGGATGGCAGTGCCATGGGGGCGCTACATATATCCTGTCTGCATTGTTCCCCAGCGGAGGGTTTCCCAGTGCATTCTGGACTTGCTGTGCTGCTGACTCTTGTGATTTTATTGCAGTCTCACAAGAGCTGGTGTATTTCTTTTCAGCTACAGCTGCTGGAGTCAAGAGCCTGCATGAGAATCCCAGCTTTCACTGTATGAAAAAAGGCATTTACAAGCCCACCTTGTTTCTGAGACGAGCCTGGAAACATGACCAAGGTGTGATGTACAGATTCAGGAAGGGAAAGAAGAAGCCCAAATTTCATATTATTTGATAATCTCATTATTTTTAAGACAAACTCATGAATTTGGGGGGGCTGAGTCATGAGTTTTGAACCACCTTGGATTTGAACCAGTGCTGTTGGGAGAAGTGTCAAAGACTCTGTGATGTCCACCAGGGACTTTGCTATTTCTATCAATTTTACAGGGACAATTGCAAGATACTATGATTGTGAGGAGCAGGGTAAACCCCTAGGATACACAGATGGATAGATACTGGGGCTTCCAGAGGTCAGACACACGGTATACAACAGCCTATACACCACAGTCCACCTGGTTAAGCAAAGCTTGTGCTCAGGCACCTGGAGTTCAGATCCAAGCTGGTTTTTTGTTTTTTGTTAAAAATAGTCTAATACTCTTGCTATTTACAACCTTCGCTTTGTCTGAACTAATCTGTATTTTGTCTGGGAATGTCAATGGTTGATGGGTGCCGCAATGTATCAATAGAAAACCCTTACTTAGATTACTACATCAACAAGGGACACTGATTTCAGCAGAGGCCAGTTCATATGGGGATGATTATTGCTTTGGATAGCACTCATTTCTCTGCGTGTGGATGGAGAATTTGCAACAGGCACAGCAGATGTTTCTCTCAGTAGAGCTCTCTGGTGACATGACATGTTATTAAGAGAAAGGCTGTCACAGTGGTTATGGCCCTTGATTAAGAGTGGCGTATCCCAGGTTGAATTCCCTCCTCCACCACAGACTTCCTGTGTAACCCTGGGCAAGTCGCTTAGCCTTTCTGTATCTTGGTTCTCCATCTGTAAAAAGGAGGGTAGGCCTCACAGGGGTGCTGTAAAGGGTGAATACCTTAAAGGTTGCAAAAAGTCCTGTGGCACCTTATAGACTAACAGACATATTGGAGCATGAGGTTTCGTGGGTGACTACCCACTTCGGGAAGTGAGTATTCACCCATGCACTTCGGGAAGTGGGTATTCACCCACGAAAGCTCATGCTCCAATACGTCTGTTAGTCTATAAGGTGCCACAGGACTCTTTGTTGCTTTTACAGATCCAGACTGACACGGCTACCCCTCTGATACTTGATACCTTAAAGGTTGTGACGCTTTGAGACCTACTGTTGGTTACGGCTTGGTACTATGGTAATCTCTCTTTGTTACATGGCACCATCTGAGTGCTAGATTTTCTACCCCAAAGAGCTTAGAACCTAAATAAATGAAACACAGACAAGGGACATCCACACCTTCAGAGCTGCTTGTTGAAATGGCTGGAGGTTGGTGAGCTCTGAAAGGTGCAGCACAGACAGTTTAGACCTCCCATAAGAACTCTGAACCTATCACAAATGTCAAGGATGGTTTGGAACAGAGGCTTGGTTGTCTCCGCCATTCCTGTCTCGGCCGTGCTGCAGTACAGCACAGAGGCGCAATGCTGCCATGTTTTCTAAACAGGAAAAGTTGCAACTTGTACTTACTGCTAGGAGTGAGTTAGCCCTGTGCCTTCCTGTGACAGGGTCCCGTTGGGTTCCAGGAAGTGGGTAGGCGCAAGCCTGTTCACTGCTAAAGGACCCTACCCCAGCCAATGGGGAGGATACACTGGGTCCGGGAACTCAAATTATTACAGGGGACAACCGAAAATATAACAAGGGCAGGTGTGAGGGTCAAAGGGTCCAAACAAGGGAACCAGAAGGGGACACTGAGCAGAGAACTCAGACAGTGCGCACTGCTCCTTGAGAGTGTCAAGGGAGCCAGCGGACGCCGCCCAGAGGAACTCTGCCTGGATGTGTAAATGGAGGGAGGATCGGAACTAGGCCTCACAGTCGCAGGGAACCCCCTCAGCCAACATCCTCTCCCTGCTGTTATAGACAGCCACCTTGGCCATCACTAGAAGGAGGTTGACAAGGAGGTCCCGCGCCTCTCTGGGGCCACAGATAGGGTGTGCATATAAGAGAAGGTGTGGGGGAAAGTGCAGCCAAACATGGAAAAGGAGATCCAGAAGGAGCCAGAACAGGGGCTGCACCTGACGCACTCTAGATAGACATGCGCGAGGGTCTCCCTCATGCCACAAAAGGGGCAGGCATCGGGGACAGGTGTGAACCGAGCTAGGTGCATACCCGTGCTCATGGCTCTGTGAAGGGGCCACCAGTCAATGTCCCCAGTGGGCTGTGGAATCAAGGTGGAATAGAGGCTGGCCCACTGGGGTTCCTCATCCTCAATAGGTGGCAATAGGCCTTGCCACTTAGCATGGGCTGGGACACAAGGGTGGGGAAACGGAGAGTGTGGAGCATGAGCATGTACAGATGCGCTCCTCAAAGATGGAGCAGAAATCCCCACTCGCTACCCTGGAGTCCTCCCCACCAGCGACTGTGTGGGGGAGGGGGCAGTACTGCTCTTTGCTGCTGCCATGACTTCCCCAGCCAGCTTTGGTGGCGGGGCCTCATCGGGGCTGCAGCGGAAGGCTCGGCAACAGCGACCCCGCTCCTGGTCTTACAGGGGCCTCCTCCCACTCCTGACCTTTGCTCCCAGAGCCCAGTAGCCATTGCCAATCTGTTCAGGGTCATACATGGCAGTATCAGTAGGGCAAACATGGATGGGATAGTGGTCAGAGGGAGAGATGAACTTGGGGAAGCTTTCCATAGTGTCCTAGACATGGGCTCAAGGCAGGCAGCGCACCTCCCGGGATGGAGGCCAGCAAACGGATGCCTTCTCAGAAGGGAATCCCCAGCCACCAGCACCTTACATCGGCTCCTCTTGGGTGTGTTGACGAGGAGCCTCCCAGCTGTGGTGGCAGGTGGATCCTCTTACCATTGGAGTCTGCTCCAATGTTACAGCATACTAGTTCTTGCAGGTACAGCATATTAGTTCTTGACTTCAATGAACAGGGGATCTAGATAGGACGAGGAGCACCATCTACTGCCCAGCTAGTCTCCTCCCCATAAAGCAGCCAGTTCTCCTTCCTCTTCTGGTCCTGCAGTAGTCATCTGTAGTTGACTAGCATCCTCCATCCCGTTTGTCTCAATGTGCATCCTGTTGATGATGTCCTTGTGTTTCTGGATGCTATGCAGATGAGCCACCACCTCCTGCAGCTCCCTTACCTGCTTTCTGAAGGACTCCACGAACAGGCACTTCTCACATGAGATGGTTCCCCCTGCCTAGCTTTCGTCAGCAGGGGCATGCAGATCACTTTCCCAGCAAGCCAGACCAAAACTGAGGTGGAAGCCTCCCTGGTCAGGATGCCTGTGTGGCCAGAGCGTGCACAGATGCAGGCAGATGAAGTGCTAGCAGTGGTGTTGGCAGCACACTGTTTTCATCCCATGGCAGGCTCTTCTTTGTAGAGTTCCTGAAAGTTGACCAAAAAAAAAACCCGCAAAACCATCAGGGACCAGTAAGGAGAATGCCCCCTTTACCATGGCTCCCCATTCCCTTCATGTACCAGTTCCACCAGAAATGGACCTGAAAGCAGCTTTCCTTCTAACATTCACAGCTATAGCAAATTTTTAGCCACCTGTCTATGGGCGTACATGTGTGTATTGCTGTCTGTGTCTTTAGATCTGTGTGACTGCAGCTAGGCCTGACAGACATCTCCTAGAAATGAAAGCACTCTCCCCAGTGCTTCAAATGCTCTCAGCTTTGGGAATAAACCTGGATGACAGAAGGTGCTGAAGAGCAAGTGGGACTTTGATCTGCACTTCCTGTTTCACAGACCAGAATAATTCATGCCAAACTCTGCAGGGAAGATTCCCCAGTTTAGCAAACATGTCTGTGTGGGAGCAAGTATGTCTGATTACTCTGCTCTGGCAAGAACAACCATAACAGGATGAGCCTTTTCCCTCATAAATTTGAAGGCAAAGCAACCTTCATGTTTCACACAGAGGGAGTGAACTGCCTTGGAGTTTGCTTGGCTTTGGATCCCTATTGTAAGTAACTAGGATTCCGATCCAGTGTTTCAATATAACCAGATGCTGCTTGAAGACTCCAGGGGCAGCTGAAGGGAACCCTTTGCCTCCCAGCTAGGAGGTCCTTATCCATTTCCCCAGACAGGATGGAAAATGGTTTCAGTGTCCCTGCTCTTCTTCCCCACCCCCCGAGCAGCCAAGCAAACAGAATAAATACATTAAAAAGCAAAACTGGCCAGTTGGAAGGGAGCCAAAATGGGGAGAAAGCCACACAGCACAACAGGATGGTGCCCCCTAGACCATCTGAGCCAACTGCCCTGCTCACCTGCCCCTGCTCCTAGCAATGCAGGTGACTCGCCCTAGAATCCTCTTGCATTGGCATGTCTGCCAGCTGTGCTCAGCTCCTCATGGTTTCTAATCAGAGCAGCCTCTGAACCTGGGTCTGATGAATTACCCAGCCATCTCTCCCTCCAGCAGGAAGCACCATCCCAGAACCACGCTGGATCTTGGAGGGAAATCTCAGAGTGCCTCAGCCTGCATCTGCCTCCTCCGCATGTGAAGGATGTGTAACCGGGTGGTCTGCCCCTTTAAGATCACAGGGCCTGGAGCCAGGCAGCTGGTTGGGAGGCAGAGCCCTTTTAAGAACAGGTGTTTGGAATAGGAGAGGAGAGGCTCAGATGCAGCTAGGAAGGGGTCAGGTGTTTCCAAGAGAGGGCTGGAGGAGCTCAACTGAAGGGAGGAGCTATGGCATTCCTGTTTTGATCTAGGAACCATTTTGTCTTTGTTATTTTGTGAGTGTTGTGTTTGAAGAATAAAACTGCCCTGAAGGAATGTCCTCTGGGCATGGCATTGGTCCTTCCTGGGCTGAGGGAGACTGGCCAGCAGCCTACAGATCCCTTCTCATCTGGATTGCTGGCCTCAGTCAGGGAGCCCTCCCCAGAGTTAGCCAGAACACTTCGCTGTTTAATGGTGGCTCCATCACTCACCACAAGGCACAATACACATCTCTTGTGGAATTCTTCCCTGCACTGGGACATCCCAAACACGTGAACTTACAGAATACGCACTGTACAGTACGACGCGAGTCACAGAACACTCGATGTGCATGTGTGTTCTGTGGCTAAGCACTATCCCAAAGAAATATGGAGGCCATGCATTTATCACCCACATGAGCCGGGCCTGCACTGGAAACCTGGACAGTGCTCACGTAGCCATATACCCAGCTGGAGGAAGCCGGCTTTCCCACTGGCCACTAGCTGGTCTTGCAAGTTATAAGGCCTCTGGCCAGTGTAGAACCAACGGGAAATCATCCAAGACGACCACATTCCTGTTCCTTTCCCTTTTTCAGAATAGAGTGTGCCATTTGTATAAGTGTTGGTCATTCCATCCAACCTGCAATGCTACGGGAATCAACTGGTCCCAAGGGAGCATGGTGCCATCTCCCCTGGTCATGCTGGACTGTTACACCGGGTGGCAATGGATTGTCATCTAGACTCCTGGAAACATCACAATTGATTGCACTGGGGGAGTGGAAGGAGCAGTGGTAGCGGGGTAGAGATAGAGGCAGAACAGGCAGCTGTGGCAGAGCTACTGGCAAGGATGCTGGCTGGGCTGGCACCAGGTGGATGTGCAGAGGCAGAAGCAGGGCAGTAGCACAGGCAGAAAGAGTTGTACCTCTTGTTCCAAGATGCTGAGAACAGTTGTTCCAAGATCCTTCATGAAAACCTCCACATTTATTTTCCAAAAAGAATGTGAGAATCATAGAATCATAGAATATCAGGGTTGGAAGGGACCTCAGGAGGTCATCTAGTCTACTCCCCTGCTCAGAGCAGGACCAATTTCCAGCTAAATCATCCCAGCCGGGGCTTTGTCAAGCCTGACCTTAAAAACCTCTGAGGAAGGAGATTCCACCACCTCCCTAGGGAACCCATTCTAGAGCTTCACAACTCTCTGACTGAAAAAGTTTTTCCTAATATCCAACCTAAACCTCCCTCACTGCAACTTGAGACCATTACTCCTTGTTCTGTCATCTGTACCACTGAGAACTGTCTAGATCCATCCTCTTTGGAACCCCCCTTTCAGGTAGTTGAAAGCAGCTATCAAATCCCCCCTCATTCTTCTCTTTTGCAGAGTAAACCTCAGCCTCTTTTCATAAGTCATGGGCTCCAGCCCCGTAATGATTTTTGTTGCCCTCCGCTGGACTCATTCCAATTTTTCCACATCCTTCTTGTAGTGTGGGGCCCAAAACTGGACACAGTACTCCAGATGAGGCCTCACCAATGTCGAATAGAGGGGAATGATCACATCCGTCGATCTGCTGGCAATGCCCCTACTTATACAGCCCAAAATGCCGTTAGCCTTCTTGGCAACAAGGGCACACTGTTGACTCATATAGAGCTTCTCATCCACTGTAACCCCTAGGTCCTTTTCTGCAGAACTGCTTCCTAGCCATTTGGTCCCTATGAGATCTTATTACCTAACCTGACCATAGTCTGTGATGGTAACTAGGGCTGACTGTCGGAAGGCATAGTCTGGCCCTTAGCCTGAGCCCTGGGGAAGAAATAGGGGCTGATGTTTCTTGAATCCATGTTCTCTCCAGCCATAGTGACCCATTGAATCCACAGGGTGGCAGGGCATTTGGCTGCTCAGCAGCAGATTGTGGGGTGTACATGGAACGAGGAGGCTTCAAGCCAACAACCATCTTGTTGTCTGCTTTTGTCCTCTCTCCTGGATGTGGGTGAAACATGTGGGTGATTAATGTGTTGGTGCCACGTTGTGACACTGCATCTGTAACACACCTGGAAAGTGCATGCCCCATTCCACTGTAGTGGCCAGTCAATACAGAATGGAATTGATCTCCTGTTAAGGGAAATATTCCATCACTCACATGGTTTGTGCTTTGGAGCTGACCATCCTGAGATCAAACCCTGCCAATTCCATCCGTTCAGCCTGCACTACTCCCAGCTCCTGTTCATGAAGGCGCAGCTGAGATGGTCTGGCGATATCACTAGCAAGCCCAGCGAGAGGCTGTCTAGAACAAGACTTTACAACCCACGGAGTCAAGGGGGAACTCTTCACACTGAACATTTCTAACACCCTGTGCCTCCTGGAAGCAAGCTGCGTGCAACCAGCACAGATGGAGGGAACAAGGGCATCACATTGCTTGAAGGAAACCACACTACATGTGCCAGAGGACTCCTCTTGAGACATCCTTGCCTGGGCCTGCCGTGGGCACAGCCACATCAGCATCTCTTGCTTTGGGCTTCTTAGCCACCTGAGGCCCCACATGAGGCATAACTCTCAGACAGCCTCAGAACCAACCCCAGCCCGAATGGGGGAATTGGAGGCCTTTGGTGGGGGTGAGTGCCAGGGTGTGTATCCAAGTGACTGTGGAGAAGTGTGTCTAGGAGAATTCCACCCTGTCGGTTGAAATCTGGCTCCCTAGGGACTGGCTCTGCTATGAGGAATGTGGCTCTTGACTGAGCTCTAAAAGCATTTCCAAGCCTTTAAATTCCAAAGGAAGAGCCTGAAAAGGGGCGGGTGCCCCTGCTGAGGGGAGAGCGGCGGGGCTGGGATTAGAGCAGGCCTCGGCGCAGCTTCTCTCAACAATGTGGTCTGAGCAGCAATAGGAGAGCTCCGGATTAGAGGGAAATCCTTTCAGACCAAAGAGGAGTTAAGCAGTTCTCTCTCTGCATGCACCAAGGGGATGCGCCTGAATCTCACTCCTGCAAAAGGCTGCGCTAGGGGCAGGAGGCAGGGGGCAGCTCCTCCTTTGTCTTTGTCCCTTTGATCCAAAGCACAGTGCGGCTGAGCAGAGGGCAATTAGGTGATGGATTTAGCATCCAAGAAGCACTGCTCCCCACCTTAGCTGGGATCAGTTGCATCTCTCTGTCTCTGTTTTCTTTCGAGCTTTCCCCCGTCTCTTAGATCTGTCTGCACTAGGCCTTTAATTGAATTAGCGAAACACCTTCTAATGCTCACTTGGAACTAGTTCAAATTACTTAACCACAGCGTGACTGTTCTTTAGAGACACAGCCTGCCGGGTTCGAGCAGCAACCAAAGATGGTTGAAAATGGAGCCAGACTGCCTTTAGTCGACTTTTAAGTACCTTACAAGAACATTACGAAGATTGCAAAGTCAGGCATGCAAATGTTCGGAAAGAGAAGAATTAAGTTGGGCTGTGGAACGTCCCCTTGTAGGGGCCTGTGTGAAAATAGTCTGTTGTCATGTCATTAATTATTCACATGCACAAGGTTGCATGGGCAACGTACATCATCGACCAATCAACGGCCCATCAACAGAACTGACAGTGCTGCTGACTCTTGCAATGTTATCATGAGTCTTGAGATGGTTGCAAAGATCCCACAACTGATTATTTCCAAAAATCTCGAGATTTTTAAACCAATCTCATGATTTGGAGCCTGGCTCACAATTTCTGGACACATGATGTTGGCCATAATGAGAACATAACAGCATTATAAACAGCTGCGTTCAATCTCCAGCCTGCACCAAGCAGAGGCCTCACGCTCGCCCCTGTGGCTGAGCTACAAGGAGCAGGTGCCAGCAGTGAGGGCCCTCCAACACCCCTGAGAAGTTTGAACCACAAAACAGACACACACAGTTAGTCTGCGCCTCCTCGCCTCCCTCCCTCACTAAGCCTAAGCCGGGCTCCATGGCTCCTGGCGCCCTGCCTTCCTAGGCTCCCCTACTTATGTTGCCAGACTTTTCCTGCTTGGTGTCTCCGGCTCATGGCTCACAGCCTCTCCTGCACAGGGGGTAGGCCTGCCTGCTCTCCTAGCTTCGAGCCTCCCGCTTGTGGTCTCTGTAGCCAGAACGCTGGACCCCAGAACTAAGAACAGGAGCTCCCTCTCGCTTTGCTGCACTCACACAATGTGCACCAGAGGGGCCTGCATTATCCGCCCCGTATTTACATTTTTCAGTGGCATTAATCTCCAACAGGAAGCGTCTCTCTGGACATGTCCTTTCAATTTTCAGGCACTTAGAGCTTGCCAGGAGCTCAGGAGAGGAATTCCTCTCTCACACGTGCACACCCCCTGCCTCAGAGGAAAGGAAGGGTGTGTGTGTGTGTGTGAGAGAGAGAGAGAGAGAGAGAGAGACAGCGATGGGTGTGCGGTAGCGGTATGGTGGGTGCATTGGGCTGAGTGGCAATTGCTTTGCGTGTGCATGTGTGTGCTAAGTGTGCAGTGGCTGTGTGCTGTGTCTTTGATGGCTGTGTGGTGGAGATACGTGTGCTGGGTGTTGTGCAGTGTGTGTGTGCATGTGCTAGGTGTGCAGTGGCTCTGTGGCTGGGTGCATGTGCTAGGCGTGTGGGAGATGTGCAATGGCTGTGCAGTAGGTGTGCCTTGCTGCATGCTGGGTGTCGGGGGGCTGTACTAGATCTGCGTGGCTGTACCTACCGGGAAGCCTGACTCGCACAAGCCATTGAGCTACAGAGGTCTGGGCCAACTGGAAAAGGCCCCCCTCCCCTCTTCTCTATCCACAGTTAAATGTAGGAGAGCAAAATATAAACTCCCGCAGATCCTAAAGCGGTTCTAGCTGCCCCCTCTAACATACCTGGTTACTGGCCAGCCCACAGTTACTACACAGAGTCACCTCTCTGGGCTTTGAAATGGCTAGTGCAGCCAAAGGCCAGGAGACAGCTTTTCACTGAATCACCATGAAAATAAGTGTAAGTCTCGTCTAAGGGAAAATCGGTTTCCTCAGATTCCCACTCTGGGAAAGCCAGACACTGTGGGAGCTTCCTGACCCTGGACCAGCCCCTGTCCCCTACTCTTGCCTCCTGGCCCAAACCCTGGGGGAGCAGGAGTATGTTCCCGGCACCTTCTAGCTGTGCACCAGCAAGGTACTGACTCACTCAGAGGGACCCATTCGTAGGGCTAGACCCTAGAGCTGCTCAGAAAATGTACATTTACCCAGGGAAAAAATTGACTTTTCATTGAAAAACTGAAAACCTTTCAGGCAGAAAGTTGTCATCTTTCATCAAAATCAGTGAAACCCAATTGTTTCACTGAAAACCCAATTTTCTGTCAAAAAACAATAATGATGGGAAATGTTCTCCTGCACGAGTAATGCTGCTCACACTGCAGCTCCCGCCCTATGCACCCAGCCTTCTCCAGGGTCTTGTGGCAGCTTCCAGGAGCACGTGGGGGTCCCAAGAGCCACACCCCCTGCTCCCACAGAGCTAGGGCTGCCAGGCGGCAGGTTTTTGACCGGAACACACAGTCAAAAAGAGACCCTGGCAGCCCCGGTCAGCACTGCTGACCGGGCCATTAAAAGTCCAATTGGCAGTGCAGCAGGGCTAACCGTGCAGCTCCCAGAAGCAGCTGGCATGTCCCTGCGGCCCCTAGGTGCAGGAGCGATCATGGAAGCTCCAAGCACTGCCCTCCAACCTGAGCGCTGCCTTCACAGCTTCCATTGTCTGGGAACCAGTGCCAATAGGAGCTGCGGGGGTGGCACCTGCAGGTGCGGGCAGCATGTGCCAGGCAGAGCTGCCTGGCTGCCCCTCTGCCTAGGGGCCGGACATGGTGGCTGCTTCTGGAAGCTGCGCAGAGCTAGGGTAGGCAGGGAGCCTGCCTTAGCTCCACTGCACTGCTGCCCAGGAGCTGCCTGAGGTAAGTGCTACCCAGCCAGAACTTGCACTCCGAACACCCTGCCCCAGGTTAGAACCCCCTCCAGCACCCTAACTCCCTCTCAGACCCTGCACCCCAAACCCCCTGTCCTACCCCAGAGCCTGCACCCCATCTGGAGTCCCCTCCCGCATCCCAACCCCCTGTCCCAGCCCAGTGAAAGTGAGTGAGGGTGGGGGAGAGCGAGTGACAGAGGGAGGGGGGCTGGAGTGAGTGGGAGGTGAGGCCTCAGAGAAGGGCAGGGGAGGGGCCTCAGGGAAGGGGGCGGGACAAGGGTGTTCGGTTTTGTGCAATTAGAAAGTTGGCAACCCCAGACAGAGCCTAGGAAATCCTCGGGGCTGGCACATCCCAGCTGCAGAGGTTCTAAAGCACTCAGGAGCAGAGCTGGCCTGTGCAGGCCCCAGCTAGCTTTCCCTTGCTGAGGACAGAGCTCCTCTGGTGCACAGCTTAGGAGATGTATTCAGAGTTCCTTAAACTCCATCAGGCAGAGACTGCACTGGACAAGCACCTCCTCTACAGGCCCTACTGCTGCCTGTGTTTATTTTAGCCATTGCCTGGCACCTGGTCCACGAAAACCCAAGCCCCCCTGGCCCGCCCTTTATCCAGCCTTAAAAGCATTTATACACAGGGTTGCCAATTTTGGTTGGATGTATTCCTGGAGGTTTCATCACGTGACATAATCTTTAATTAAAGATTAATCTTCAATTCCTGGAGACTCCAGGGCAATCCTGGAGGATTGGCACCCCTATTTATACAGCAGCTTTACAGAGCAGAGAACAGCCCAGCACACAGGCCCTGCACCTCCGTCTATGCCATCCCCCGAGTGACTGGGCCTCACCTGGCTGCATTTTAAATATATGTATCCCCCATGTGACTCCCTTGCAAACTGGCGACTCCACCTTGCATCTTCTGTGGGGAGCTCTCCCTGCGCTAGACGGAGTGCATCAGAGACACAGCCACTACGGGTCTCAGCTCCTGCAATATAAACCAATGGGAGCCCCACAGCTGCCTCAGGAACATTTGCTCTGACTGCAGCATGAAACCGTCTGAGGCCTGGTCTACACTACGTGTTTAAACCGATTTTAGCAGCATTAAGCCGATTTAACGCTGTACCCGTCCACACTAGGAGAGCCTTTATATCGATATAAAGGGCTCTTTAAATCAGTTTCTGTACTCCTCCCCGACAAGAGGAGTAGCTCTAAAATCGGTATTACCATATCGGATTAGGGTTAGTGTGGCCGCAAATCGACGGTATTGGCCTCCGGGTGGTATCCCACAGTGCACCACTGTGACCGCTCTGAACAGCAATCTGAACTTGGATGCACTGGCCAGGGTAAACAGGAAAGCTCCCACAACTTTTGAATTTCATTTCCTGTTTTGGCCAGCATGGAGCTCTGATCAGCACGGGTGGGTGATGCATTCCAAATCCAAAAAGAGCTCCAGCATGGATCGTTACAGGGAATATGATTGATCGTAATATGGGGAGCAAATCTGTTCTACAGAGCTCCGTTACAGAAGAAGAATGTCAACCGCATTTGAAAAATCTCCAGGCTATGATACGGTACAGCACAGTGCTGCGTGACAAGCGATAACGGAAGCAAAGAAAACAAAGGATGCTTGGAGGAGGAGGGGTACTGAGGATCCAGATATCCCACAGTCCACAGCCAGTCTCCAAAAATATTTACATCTTCGCTTGAGCTCCCAATGCCGTCAGGGTTTCAAAGCAATTTGTCCGCGTGGTTCAGGGTATTAGCTCGACAAATTTACTCCCCTTACACGTGAAACAAAGGGAAGAGAAATCGTTTCTTGGCTTCTTTCATGTCACCCTATGTCTAACCGCTATTCTGCTGGTAGACACGACTGCTGGCAGTGAAGAGCGTATCCGCTCTCTCTCCCTTCCTTGGTGGCAGATGGTGCAGTTAGGCTGCTGCTGTCTTGGTATACGCCGTGAGTGCTCTTGGCTAGCCTCAGTTGATTGCTAGCCAGGTGGCGTACGGGTAAAATAGGAATATTCTCGGTCATTCCGGATGGTATAGATCATGTAACTGTTTTATCATAGTAACTAGGGCTGGAGCTCCATAAGCCCCTCCCTTTCCTGTGTAAAGAAAAGATTCTTGTTACTGCCTGGACTGTCATAGCAGCAGCATGTGGGCTCTCTCCCCCACGCTCTTAATGTTCTGCCTGGACTGTCGATAGCAGCGGAGGGCTGCCTCCTCATATCCTCCTAACAGTCACTTGTTTTCTTATTCCGGCATCTTTATAACTTCATCAAACAATGGGGGGGACACGCCACGATGCAGGAAGGTTGGAGAGAGGAAGCAATGGGTGGGGTTGTTGCAGGAGCAACCCGCATGAATGGCATGCAGTTGTCTTTTGTGTGGGATCTGAATGGAGCGCTGTGCTCTCTGATATACTGGTTCTCTAGTACACTTGCCCCATATTCTAGGCAGGCTGCTCTATTTTTAGATACCATAAGGAGAGATTGACTCAGGGAGCATTCCCATTCTTTGCCTTTGAGCCCAGCCGACCTCAGCAAGGGACCTATTGATAGCAGCGACAGTACGAACAATAACCGTTATCTCATTGCCAATTTTACAATGGCGCAACAGTACAGAAACAATTAGATAAAATCTCTGCTATCATGCAAAAAGCAAGTGAATGCTGCTGTGTAGCACTGCGATATACCTCTGTCAGCGGCATCAGGTACATTTGGTGACCAGTAAAAAAAAAAAGTGAACGGCTCCATGGTTGCCGTCTTATTGTCGTTCTGCAAGGGCAATCCAGGGAAAAAAAGTGCGCGAAATGATTGTCTAGCGTTGCTTTCACGGAGGAAGGATTGAGTGACGACATTTACCCAGAATCACCCGCGACACTGTTTTTGCCCCATCATGCGTTGGGATCTGAACCCAGAATTCCAATGGGCGGGGGAGACTGCGGAAATTATGGGATAGCAACCCACAGTGCAATGCTCCGGAAATCGATGCTAGCCCTGGACCATGGACGCACACCACTGAATTAATGTGCTTAGTGTGGCCACGTGCACTCGACTTTATACAATCTGTTTTACAAAACCGGTTTATGTAAAATCGGAATAATCCAATAGTGTAGACATACCCTGAGGTTATTCCCAGTGGAGTCGCCACCAACAAGCTTAGTGTTCCCCACAAACCCAGGAACCAGCTCTAGGACCGGAGCAGAGGCAAGCTGTGCCACGCAGCCAATGATAAACACCTCTTTTCCCAGGCAGTCTCTCCCCACCCCTCTGTGTGCATTGATCTCCCTGGCGCTGATTACATGGTGGATCAGGGGATGTTTTTAATGAGAGGGCAGTAAAGGTTCCAGGAGCAGATAAGCAGCACTGTGCTATTAATCATCCACTTCTCAGGCCAAAGCCATCAGTAACTTTATACCTCCACAGAGTTATTAGTTATGACAATCTTTCATCTCTGCTCCGGCCTCAGCTGTTTGGTATTGTACTCTGCCTTCACTGTAACCCCATCCCCTGGGAGCCAGGCCCTGTGTGTGTCACAAGGTGATGCCTGTTCTAATCAAGGTGATTCTAATAGGATTTACAAGAGTCTGGGAGTCTTATCTGGTAGCTGCTGTAATGGAGAGTGACACATGGAGCTCTGGGCAAGGTTAGGGCTGTCTCCACCGCCCACCCACTCCCACCCATGGTGTCTGCTCTTCCTGTACTTTCTGCAGCAGGCAGCTGGGGCCAGAGATGGACCTTCCCAATCATCAGTGTCCTGAATGCCAAGCAAATCTGGGTGACTGGGCACTTTGGGTGTCTCAGGCCCAGGGCTAGAGAGAAAAGCTATAGTGGAATCAGAAGTGTATGGTTCCTGCAGCTGTGGCAGGGCACGGGGGAAAGCCGGCTTCATGCACCTTGATGAGTGGGAGAAAGAGACCAATGCTGCCCCCAATGGTGAGGGATGAGAGGCATGCACCTGCGGTTGCTCCTGAATAGCCCCGCAGGAAGAGGGGCCAGGCGCCAGTCCACAGAAGATATCAGGATGGGTAAAAGGTATCTAGATTCTTGCTGTCTCAGAACAGTGGGAGGTAAGAGCAAGTGGTCTGCTGGAGGGAGAGGAAGCCTGTGGGAGAGTGTGGGGTCTCTCAAGAAGGCAACTCTAGTCTCTGCCTCTTCCTGGACGTTAGTGTCTTGAGACAGTCGAGCCATCTTCTCCTGGGCAGAGAATGGCGAGGTGCCAGTAGGGTTTCCTGGGAGCTGGGCTGTGTCTGAATATTTCCCAGATGTTCAGAGCCCTGGCTACACATGGCAGCCTACTGGCCTTACAAGGAGAAATGTCAGGAGCTGGCCTCAGATCAGTCCTGCAGCTCTGAATTTTCTTAATTCCATACAATTTTTAACACCTTTTAAAAGTGTGGACACCAAAACTGGACACAGTGCCCAGTAACGGTCTCACAGTGCTGCATACTGAGCTGATACCATGTATTCTTAGTGGAGAGTCCTGTTCCTACATCCATGCACTGCATTAGCCAGTTTTATCCCCACTCAGTTCTGCTCACATTGCCCACACTTGCGGATGGAGGGAGCTGCACCACTCCACGGCAAACACAATGCCTCCTGGATCCCACAGCACACAGGGGAGTGTGCCCTGAAACAGTGCAGCTCCTCCAGCTACACCAGCTGGTGTGCATTAGGGGGGAGCGGGGAAGAGGAGGAATATGGAATGGAATTGTGACTGGTCGTTGCAGAAACGGCACAAAGATGGAGGAGGCTCCCTATATCCTCCCTGCCTCTTTGTGCATCTGTGTATGAGCCAGACACAAATTAGCATCATGTGAAAAATGGGCAAAAAAGTTTCAGTTTCACAGTTTTCACCTGATTTAATTTTTCTCCCGGTGAAAGGTCAATTTTACATTTTCAGTGAAATCACTGGTGCCCATGAAAATCTCACAGCCTCCCAAAGGACACAGGGGAGCCATGCCAGCCAGTAGTGAACAGTGGTGAGCACACACATCACATGTTGTTCCTCTTCCCAGCACTTCTGCCAGCACTTTGTGGTTTTGGCTGGATAATGGAACCAAATAATGGAAATGCTGAAGTGCAGGAAAAGCCTTTAGATAGGAGAGGCCTGAGCAGCTGCTGATTCTTCCTAGAGCTGAACAGTAAAAATCCATTCTACTACTATCCTTGGAATTCCAAAGGGAATTTCAATTTGATGGGCCAACATTTGCAGAGGTGAAGAATTGGCTGATGCACCTGAATATTCACACAAAGCAAACTTTGACATGACCATCCTATGGTAAAATATGTAACTTGTGCTGAAGGCCCTGGATGCTGATGCTTGGTGTGTCTGTACATGTCTGGGCAACCTTTGGAGAGTAGAGGTGGACCTGCCAGGCTCCCCATGCCAGAGAAGCCAAGCCTGAGGGTCTGACACAGGGCTTCAATTGTGCCCCTGAGTGCCAAGGGGTACACCACCATGGCCACCTACACAGACCCTATGATGTCAGTGAGAAGCGAACATGGGTTGTTGAGTGCTTATAACCCAAGTCAAGCTAAGGGGATACCTGCAGGCTCCTGTAGTTAGTGTAGGTACCAGCCACTGGCGGAGGTGATCCCAGGCACTCAGCCACTGCATTGTGTGATCGGCACATAACCCGGGAATGTTCTGTCTCGGGGCTCAGATCTCCTACTGGTCTTTCTTTGGCCCATATCTTCCAGGTTGGTGGAGGGACAGTCTGCCAGGCTGACACCCCAACCCCTACTGGGTGAAGCTGTGTGGCGATGCCCAGCAGACCCCATGCTCTCAGGCCCAATGAACAGATCCCCTCTGCTGCCGCTCTCGGATCCTAGACCCTGCCAGGGTGGGCAACAGCAATGCTGCCATCCTAGGCTGCAGTTACCCAGCAGAGCGGTGCAAGGTGCCACTAAAGGTGGAAAGGGGACAGCTAGACTGGTCCAGAGCCATGCTGTTACAACAGCGCCTCCTTCTGGCTGCTGCTGCTTCAGCCAGTCTAGGGGATGGGGGAAGGGGCCATATCTGACAGCTGTGGCCCCAAACCCAGGAGTTACACTATTGTGAGCTGTAGAATTAGGAGCAAAGAGTGGCACGTACTTTACAGTCAGCAGCACACGTTATGGTTCAAGAGCCACTGTCCCAGGACAGAGAGGATGCCAGGGCTCATGGGCAGCAGGTATCAAAGGCCGAGGGAGTCTGTGTCTCCCCAAACATCCTGTGTGGTCCCTCCCACGCTCTTCCCCCAGACCCCCTTATGCTTCCCGCTGGTTCTCTGTGCTCTTCCCTCGTGGCGCGGCCCACCTGCCCGGTGTTCTGGTAGAAATACTAATATTAAAGTAGCAAATTGCATCAAGATTCATCTAGGTGACACAGACCTGTGGGCTCTGCATCTTTCTGTGCTCCCAGAAATACTTGTAGATTTATAGATTCTGAGGCCAGAAGGGACCATTGTGATTGTCTGGTGGGGCTGTAGTCTGACCCTCTGTATAATACAGGCCACAGGCCGGCCTCCTCTGTAATAATCAGAAAAATTCCCCCAATAATCCACAGAGCAGATCTTTTAAAAAACCGTACAATCTCGATTTAAAAGTTGTCAGTAATGGCGAGTCCACCAGGACACTTGGTAAGTTGTTCCACTGGTTACTTAACTTCACAGTTAAAAATTTGCACCTTATTTCCAGTCTGAATTTGTTCAGCTTCAACTTCCTACCATTCGATTTTGCTCTACCTTTATCTGATAAATTAAATACCAATACGGGTCAATCTCTCTATGGAAGTGGCTTTACATTCCTAGTAGGGCTGCCAAGTGATTAAAAAAATTAATCGTGATTAATCACGCTGTTAATAATAGAATACCATTTATTTAAATATTTTTGGATTTTTTTACATTTTCAAATATATTGATTTCTATTACAACACAGAATAGAAAGGGAGAAAGAAGTGGTTCGGGACTATTTAGAAAAACTGGACGAGCACAAGTCCATGGGGCCGGATGCGCTGCCATCAAGGGTGCTAAAGGAGTTGGCAGATGTGATTGCACAGCCATTGGCCATTATCTTTGAAAACTCATGGCGAACGGGGGAGGTCCGGATGACTGGAAAAAGGCTACTGTGTGCCCATCTTTAAAAAAGGGAAGAAGGAGGATCTGGGGAACTACAGGCCAGTCAGTCTCACCTCAGTACCTGGAAAAATCATGGAGCAGGTCCTCAAGGAATCAATTCTGAAGCACTTAGAGGAGAGGAAAGTGATCAGGAACAGTCAACATGGATTCACCAAGGGCAAGCCATGCCTGACTAACCTAATTGCCTTCGATGAGGAGATCACTGGCTCTGTGGATGAGGGGAAAGCAGTGGATGTGTTATCCTTGACTTTAGCAAGCTTTTGACAAAGTCTCCCACGGTATTCTTTGCAGCAGTTAAAGAAGTATGGGCTGGATGAATGGACTATAAGGTGGATCGAAAGCGGCTAGATCGTCAGGCTCAACAGGTAGTGATCAACGGCTCCATGTCTAGTTGGCAGCCGGTTTCAAGTGGAGTGCCCCAAGGTCAGTCCTGGGCTGGTTTGTTCAATTTCTTCATTTAATGATCTGGAGGATGCCGTGGACTGCACCCTCAGCAAGTTTGCAGATGACACTAAACTTGGAGGAGTAGTAGATACGCTGGAGGGTAGGGATAGAATACAGAGGGACCTAGACAATTAGAGGACTGGCCAAAAGAACCTTATGAGGTTCAACAAGGACAAGTGCAGAGTCCTGCACTTGGAAGGAAGAATCCCATTCACTGTTACAGACTAGTGACCGAATGGCTAGGCAGCAGTTCTGCAGAAAAGGACCTAGGGGTTACCATGGATAAGAAGCTGGATATGAGTCAAAGTGTGCCCTTGTTGTCCTTGTTGCCAAGAAGGCTAACGGCATTTTGGTCTGTATAAGTAGGGGCATTGCCAGCAGATCGAGGGATGTGATCATTCCCCTCTATTCGACATGGTGAGGCCTCATCTGGAGTACTGTGTCCAGTTTGGGCCCACACTACAAGAAGGATGTGGAAAAATTGGAATGAGTCCAGCGGAGGGCAACAAAATCATTACGGGGCTGGAGCCCATGACTTATGATCAGAGGCTGAGGTTTACTCTGCAAAGAGAAGAAGAGGGGGATTGATAGCTGCTTTCAACTACCTGAAAGGGGGTTCCAAAGAGGATGGATCTAGACTGTTCTCAGTGGTACAGATGACAGAAACAAGGAGTAATGGTCTCAAGTTGCAGTGAGGGAGGTTTAGGTTGGATATTAGGAAAAACTTTTTCATTCAGAGAGTGGTGAAGCACTGGAATGGGTTCCCTAGGGAGGTGGTGGAATCTCCTTCCTTAGAGTTTTCAAGGTCAGTCTGACAAGCCCTGGCTGAGATGATTTAGTTGGTGTTGGTCCTGCTTTGAGCAGGGGTTGGACTAGATGACCTCCTGAGCGTCCTTCCAACCCTGATATTCTATGATTCTATGTACAGTGCTCACTTTACTCTTTATTATAAATATTTGCATTGTAAAAAACAAAAGAAATCGTATTTTCAGTTCACCTAATACAAGTACAGTAGTGCAATTCTTTATCATGAAAGTTGAACTTACAATGTAGAATTATGTAAAAAAAAAATCTGTATTCAAAATAAAACAATGTAAAACTGTAGTGCCTACAAGTTCACTCAGTCTATTGTTCAGCCAATCGCTCAGACAAACAAGTTTGGTACAATTTGCGGAGCTAATGTTGCCTGCTTCGGTTACAATGTCACCTGAAAGCGAGAACATGCATTCGCATGGCACTGTTGTAGCTGGCATTGCAAGTATTTACGTGCCAGATGTGCTAAAGATTCTATGTATCTTCATGCATCAACCACCATTCCAGAGAACATGTGTCCATGCTGATGATGGGTTCTGCTTGATAACGATCCAAAGCAGAGTGGACCAACATATATTCATTTTCATCATCTGAGTCAGATACCACCAGTAGAAGGTTGACTTTCTTTTTGGTGGTTCGGGTTCTGTAGTTTCCGCATCTCACTATTGCTCTTTTAAGAATTCTGAAAGCATGCTTCCACATCTTGTCCTCTGAGATTTAGGACAGCACTCAGCGTCTTAAACCTTGGGTCGAGTGCTGTAGCTATCCTTAGAAACTCACATTGGTACCTTCTTTGCGTTTGTCAAATCTGCAGTGAAAATGTTCTTAAAATGAACATGTTCTGAGTCATCATCCGAGAGAGCTATAACATGAATATATGGCAGAATGCGGGTAAAACAAATCAGGGATATACAATTCTCCCCCATGAGTTCAATCACAAATTTAATTAACACATGTTTTTTACAAGCATCATCAGCATGGAAGCATTCCTCTGGAATGGTGGCAGAAGCATGAAGAGGCATATGAATCTTTAGCATATCTGGCACCTAAATACCTTGCAACACTGGCTACAAAAGTGCCATGCAAATGCCTGTTCTCAATTTCAGGTGATATTGTAAATAAGAAGAGACAGCATTATCTCCTAAATGTTAACAAATGTTCACTTAGTGATTGGGCTGAACAAGAAGTAGGACTGATTGGACTTGAAGGCTCTAACATTTTACATTATTTTGTTTTTGAGTGCAGTTATGTAACAAAAAAACTACATTTGTAAATTACGCTGTCACGATAAAGAGATTGCACTACAGTACTTGTATGAAGTGAATGAAAAATACTATTCTTTGTTTATCATTTTTACAGTGGCAATATGTGTAAAAAAAATAATAATATAAAGTGAGCACTGTACACTTTATATTCTGTGTTGTAATAGAAATCAATATATTTTAAAATGTAGAAAAAATCCAAAAATATTTAATACATTTCAATTTGTTTGTTCAATGTTTAACAGTGCGGTTAATCACGATACATTTTTTTAATCGCAATTAATTTTTTTGAGTTAATTGTGCAAATTAACTGTGATTAATCAACAGCCCTAATTCCTAGACATAAAATAAAGACATTTCCAAAGAAAAATCAGCTGTGAGTCTGCAATCAGGCCATGCTGAGTATCAGTCTGGAGACAGAAAGCAGCCACACTTCTGGGTCCGGGGGAGAGGCAGCCATTTCTGTAGGGTGTGGGCACACTCCTCTATGTGGGATGACCTAGTGTGGCAGCCATCAGTGCACTCCATGCTATCAAGCTCCCAGTGGTGTGTGCAATCCAGCCTGACTCCCACACTGTGATTTCTTGTCTCTGTTTCTAAGCTCTAGATCACTCTTGCCCCTTGTGGGCCTGCACACGTCCTGCTGATCAGCACCATCTGCAAACATCTGCCTTTGCTCAAGATGAGAGTGTTTCTTGCAGTGAGTTTTCTACGTTTGTGGTCAAGGTTTGAGCTAGGTTGTTGGCCTCTTGGCAGCAGATCCACATCAAGGGGGATAAATGCAATATCTCTTTTGGCTTCTCGGGCCCAAACTGTCTCTGGAGGCTGATGACCCTGCCTGTTACTGCTTAGGCTCCAACCCTCCTACAGAGGGTAAAAATTTCTGTAAAAAACAATACAGTAGAACCTCAGAGTTATGAACACCTCGGGAATGGAGGTTGTTCGTAACTCTAAAATGTTTGTAACTTTCAACAAAATGTTAAGTTGTTCTGTCAAAAGTTTACAGCTAAACATTGACTTAATACAGCTTTGATCTTTAATGTGCAGAAGAAAATGCTGCTTTCCCTTTATTTATTTTTTTAGTAGTTTATGTTTAACACAGTTCTGTCTGTAATGGCTTTTTTATTTTTTTCATCTCTGCTGCTGCTTGATTGCTGACTTCCGGTTTCAAATGGGGTGTTTGTTGGCTGGTCAGTTTGTAACACGGGTTCATAACTTTGAGGCTCTATTGTAGAAATTATCCAGTTGATCTTTTCACAAAATAACGTTGCCATTTTATGACCGACTTTAAACCTTCTTCTTTTGGGGAAGGTGATCACACTGCTATTGTCTAGAATCTTCAGGGTTCCTTTACCCATTTTGGTCCAGTTTTAGACCTCGGTGAAGGAGATTTCAGTGGCTGATTATCTCCTGCTGGTGATGGATAAAGATCAGGTGTCTATGGTGATCCTTATACAGCTGTTAATAGCCTGTGACACTACTAACTGTGACGTGTTAATAAGTCCGCACATCCTGGCAGGGGCAGATAAAATTGCTTGAGTGTCTCAGTTCTTTCCTCTCTGAAGGTGTTGGTGGGCAATTGCTCAGAGCTGCCTGTGCAGGCGCCACAGGGTGTTTTCCTCTTGGTCCCGTGTGAGGCCGCTGGGGGATGCAGAACTGCACAGTGCTGTCTCTTGATTTTCCCATTGTCCAGTTGATATAAATGACTTAGCTGAGAGCCAGTCAGTGGCGACTTGGTCCAGGTGAGGCACAAGTGCTGCTGGTTGAGTGGAGGAAAGAGCCAGAGGAGAGGGTGGAACAGGCACCAGCTCCTTTGGCTGAGATTTCTCTGCCCTTTGTTAAAGGGGGTCACCTTGGATCTTTGGTTGCTCCTCTAGTTCAGGGAGCAGCGGCAACTGAGAGGACCCTTTGCTTGCACTTGGAGTCCCAACTAGACTCAGGAAGCAGCAGTGGCAGCAAAACTGCTCCAGGCCCCTGAGAATCATGTGGCTGACTAAATACTTCCCCACTTCTGAACACTCTGTTGGCTTTCAAACATGTAACCTGCTGGCAATGAATTAGCAGCCGCTCTGGGGTGTGAAAGGGTGACATGCTACGACAGGAGGTGCTCGGTATAAGATCTGAAGATAACCAGACTTCTATTCCAGGAAGCCTGGGTCACGTGGTCCGACGCTGCAGGTGTCTGACTAGCTGGGTTGTGGCACAGAAGAGCCATTGCCAGTTGCTTCACAACCCTTCTCTGCTGAGACCTGGAAACTCCTTTGCGGTGCCATGAAGGTCTAAAGGGCCCCAAGCTGATCCAGCTGCAGCATGAGCAATGCCTCAAAGAGATGCAGGCCTCACCACAGTGACCCTGGCCTTCATCACCTCCTGGACAAACCCTGAAAAGCCAAGCACGGGATAAATGCTCCCTCCTTGTCCCAGTGCTGCAGTGTCTCCCTCTACCTGATAACCGCAGGGAATGCCCAGGGTGCCCTCCTGGAGATGGGGATCAGCGCCCAGGCACTGCATGACCCAGGTGGGCAGGGCAGTGGCTGAGCTGGGAGCCCATAGTGGGAAAGCCCAAGAGACTGATGAAGCCTCAGCAGCTGCTGTGCCTGCAGGAGAGGGAGGTTGTGGGCTCCTCTGGGGGTTGTCTAGGCAGCCTCCCAGCCCGGCCGACAGACGTGAGGAAGTGGGACCGGCGCTTGGAAGTTGCAGCTGAAGCCCATCTCCCTCCCCAGGTGTCGGAGCCCGAGGCCCAGCCCAAGCTGTGTCCCCAAAGTGCTCTCTACAGAGATAGTGTTCAAGCGCCAGCGCAAGCCCTTGCCCACAAGGGCATCAGCCCAGCCTCACTGGGCAAGCGAGCTGCCCCTCAACAGGCAGTGCAGGAAGTGAGGCTCCACCTTGCTGGGCTTGGAATGACTGGCTGACTGGGTGAGAGACCTGTCAGTCAAAGGGCATATCCCAGGTGCTGTTTAAAGAAGACTCCACCTGCACTAGGAAAAGGACCCAGCAAGGAAACGCATTTCAGGGGCTGCTTTCCCCTCGGTGTGAACAAGGCAGAACAGGTTACTTATGGGATTGGGAAGCCATTAGCACCTGTCTGCTGGGGAGTATGGCCTGGCACTGGCATGGAACCAATCCTTGACAACACAGGGCTCTGTAGCAGCTGAGGAGTGTGGGCCACTGGACAGACTGGAGATCTAGGTTCTGTTCCTGGCTCTGCCTCTGACTAGTCTTGGGCAAGCCACTGTGCCTCAGTTTCCTTGTCTGTATATGGGGGTGCTGATGGCTCTGTGCAGTCTAAGGGAGAATGCTTTTTATTTCAGTGTTTTCCCCAAAGCAGCACACACCATGTGCCCATGGCATAGGCTTCATCCTGCCTGCAGTCACTGCCGCTTACGTCAGCTCAGGACCCATGCTGCACCAAACTGCCTCAACTACCCACCTGCAAACTGGGACAGATTAAGGCTGGGTTCCAGCTGGAGGGGGCTAGATGCAGCCATAAGCAGAGCTGCAGCAGCAGGCTGCAATGCAGCACACAGCTGAGTAGTGTCAGCCAGCTGCTTCACTTGGCAGGGAGATCAAGCACTGAGCAGTGGGAGGAAGACAACAGTCCATCTTGGAGCTGGGAGGAAGGGTTTTTCTGAGGGGAGGGGTTGAGTTGGGAGTATCAGGGTCTGTCTGAGGAGAAGGGCTTAGACTGGGAGGAAGAGTCTGTCTGGGAGAGGAGTGGGGTGGGAGGGCCCTGATACTTTGGTGGATCTGGGTCTATTTAACCTTAATCCACCCTGCCTGTGAAGCTGTTGGATGTCGCTGGGTCTTCTGCATGAACACAACACAGATGCTCAGAAACGGGATGTCGGAGAGAATTGTTCACTGTGAAATTAGTTGATGTAACCCTTTAATAACGTTCCAGGATGCCGCATGCAGAGACCTTCAGCGAGCCGGGGCTGGCCTGGACTGAGGATCAGAAAATAAATTCAGAAACAAATGAGGCAGCCAGACCATGTCGTGTAATCGCAGATAAATACATCATCTCCTCAGATTACACCGGGGGGAAACCACAAACCACCAACAGACAGGCGAGAAGGAGTAAAACAACAATTGAGAGGAAGAAAGGGAAATCCACCCAAAGAGACGAAAGAAAGTCAGTAAATCATTGAAGCTCTTGCACTTTTGATGACATTCTCATTGTCCTTGCTTTCCCAGAAAGTTCAGCCAGGATTCCTCATGAGACAGTTCTCAACTATCTCCTCGTAACATCCTCAGCTTTTTGGTGTGAATCAAAACTACACACAGCTCCGGGATGGAGGATTCCTGAATGAAGAGACGACCTGAACTGACACCATGTATGTCTGAAAAAATATTTTCTGCCTGGTGCAAAAAGCCCTTCCATCTGTCCCAGAGCTGGAAGAAGTGGTAAGTTGCCCTGTTGGCCTTAGTCCTCCAGACTCAAAGAGACAGCAACAACCAGTCAGGGTTTATGAACTAAGTCACGCTCCGGTAGTTGGATCTGATGATCCCATTCAGTCTCCCAAGAACAAACTCGCTTTGCTGTCAGAACAATTTGGAAAATAAACAAAATGGCAAGGAACATCAAGGCCTTTTCTGAGAGCTGGTACCTGGGCATGTTACAGAAAGCGTCTCCACCACTGCACAGAGGGCTCCAAGGGAACGTTGTAGGTCAGACTGACTCCAGATTTCCATTCTCTTAGGCTCATGGACTTTAAGGCCAGAAGAAACTATTCTAAATCAGAGAAGACTCTTTCAGAGATTTTGGAAAGTGCTGAATGAAAGATGTTTATACACTACTGAGTCAGAAATGACAAGTGTTTGTAATTATTCCCCAGGGTCTCATATTGTTGTAGCCCATGGATCTGAGCAGAAGTTTTGCAGAACTCCCAGCTTCACACACAGACACAGGCATTGGAACTCACTGGGAGTTGGTGCCCTGTGAGAAGCGCAGGCGCAGAGCTTTAGGTGCTCCAAGACAGGTTCATATTAAACCACAGGACATGTTCCAGGGGAGAATACTGGAGGGTTCTTTATCATTAAGGGAGCTGGATAACATTTTGATGGCAAGGTTTTCCAACAAACGATGGTTTTACAACCAAAACAATTTTTTTCTTGCAGAAAATTTTCATTTTGTTCAAAATTTTTCATTTTTCTCCCTTTCCTTCCCTTTGCATTGCTACACATCTTCACATGTTCAATTTGGATTATTTTTAAATTTAACCTTAACTGAGAATTTCCTGGGTTTCTAATGGACTGTTTGGGGGTCATTAAAGCACTCCTGTATTGCATTTTACCCTAAATGTCTTATATGGTCTCTCAGTGCCACCTTAGCATGGTTTTTGTCTGGCAATTAACCGCTGCATCAGCAACCAGTGCTGCACCAAAGATGCCACATGTCTACATCAGCTACTGTGCTAACCAGGCATAGGGCTGTTCACCTTTATAATAAAGTCAAGAGCGAATGTCTGGTGTGGGGTAGGAATGAGGGTGAATCCCCAAGCCAACCCACTCCCCAGTACTGCCAGTCAGGACCATTCTCTCCCTCTGGCAGCCCTCACTCTGCGCACTCCCCAGGCCTTCCTGGGGCACCTGGGGCAGGGGCAGACTGGTGAGGAGGGAGCTCCTATTGCTCTGTACAGATGCTAGGGTGGGGGGCTATGGTTAACTCCCCCCCTCGCCAGCTCTGGCAGCCTCTAGGGCTGCTCCAGTCATGCTCCTTTGATTCCAGAGGCCAAAGTCTCGGTCTCCCCTGCATTCCATGGGGCATTGTCCCTGAGGCACAAACTCCTCCCTGCTCCCCGGTGCTGTTGCTTCTCCCCACAGTGACTTTCTGCCACAGAGCCTCAGGCTCCAGTGTCCCGTCCGACACATCTCAGTTACAGCAAGAGCCTAAAGAAGCTCCATCAATCGAGTTTAGCCAACAGTGGGGGTCAGAGGTGACTAGGGTTGCCAGGTGTCCGGTTATCAACAAGAACACCCAGTTGAAAACGGACCCTGGCAGCTCCGGTCTGCTCCGCATGGCTCCCAGAAAGCAGCCGGCATCTCCTTCCAACTCCCGAGGCGTAGGGGCAGCCACGAGGAGATCTGCACGCTGCCCCTGCCCAAACCGCCGGTTCCGCAGCTCCATTGGCTCCCAATGGGAGCTGTGGGGGTGGTGCCTGGGGATGGGGGCAGTGCGTGCAGCCACCTGGCCATGCCTCCACCTAGGAGCCACAGAGATATGCTGGCCACTTCCCAAGAGCCACCTGAGTTAAGCCTTGTCAGGAGCCCGCACCCTGGATCCTCTTCCATGCCCCAACCCCCTGCCTCAGCCCTGAGCCTCCTCCCACATCCAAACTCCCTCCCAGAGCCCACACCCCAACCCCCTACCCCAGCCCTGAGCCCCCTCCTTCACGCCAAACCCCTCAGCCCCAGCCCCACCCCAGAGCTCTCACCCCTTCCCACACCCCAACCCTCTGCCCAAGTCTGGAGTCCCCTCCCTCATTTCTGGCACTCCAGAGCCCACAGCTCACAGCCTGTACTCCCTCCCACACCCCAACTCCCTGCCCCAGCCTGGAGCCCCCTCCCACATGCCAAAGCCCTCAGCCCCACCCCCCAGGGCGGAGCCCCCTCCTGGACTCCAAACCTCTCGTTCCTGGCCCCACCCCAGAGCCCCCACCTCCAGCCAGAGCCTTCACCCCCTCCGACATCCCAACCCCCTCCCCCAGCCCAGTGAAAATGAATGAATGAGCGAGAGTGGGGAAGAGCGAGCGACGGAGGGAGGGGGATGGAGTGGGGGGCTGGGCCTCAGAGAAGGGGCAGGGCGGGGCCTTGGAGAAGGGGCAGGGCAGGGCCTCAGAGAAGGGGCAGGGTGGGGCAAGGGTGTTTGGTTTTCTGCAAATAGAAACTTAGCAACCCTAGAACTGACCTAAGCAGGCTGTAGGTACATGGGGAGAAGATTTCCTATGGCAAAGGCCTCCTGAATCCAGGGCCTGGGCTACAGTAAAAATGTAGATTGATATTACCATTGATCACACTCTTAAGTGCACAGTTAGGCCAGCTTAAGCCCTGGTGTAGACCAACTAGGTCGCTGGAAGAATGTTTCTGTCGATCTAGCTACTGCCACTCAGGGAGGTGGAGTTCCTACAGCAATGACGAAATCCCTTGTATCACTGAAGTCTGCAGCTAATCGCTAGGGTTACTGTGGCATAGCTACGCCGCTGTAGCCCCGTAGTGTAGACAAGCCTCTGTAGCAAACATGGTCCAAGTGAGATCCAGTGTCTGAAAGCTGAAGCTAGGCACATTCCGACTGGAAGCAAGCAGCACGCTTTAACAGGGAGGGTGATTAACCACCGGAACAACTGAGCGAGGCATGTGGGGGTTCTCCATCGCTTGGAGTCCTTCCAGCCAGCAGTTCTGGGCTGGACGGAGGAATCTCTGGGTGAGGATCTCTGGCCTGTGCTACCCGGGAGATCAGACCAGATGATCGTAATGGTCCCTTCTGGCCTTAGAATCTGTGAGAAACGGGAGAGAGCCTGGCTGCCAGGGGAATGCGGACTGGGATTCTTTGGGAAGCCATAAAGCTGTAGATGATAAAGGCAGTGGGAGATACCAGTGGCCAGGGATCCTACTGGGAACGTAGTCCTAGGGAAAATGGCAGGTAGGCCTGGGACAGCAGGACGCCGGGGTACAAAGGGAGGAAAGGAGAAAGGAGGAGATGTCAGTGAAGGGGTCTGGGCAAGGGTATGCCAGGAGAGTAGGGAAGAGTGGTGGGTTGCGGGGGAGGGGCCTTGCGGGGAGTAAGAGGGGACCTACAGGGGAGGAGGATGAGCTGGATGCCAGATACCTGTGGGGGGAAGGAGCATGGAGACACTGGGGTCACAGGGAAATGCAGAGGGAATGCGATCTTGCAGGGGGCAGGAGGGAAGAAAGGCAGGAATAGATAACACCAGAAGCTCGGACCCCAGGAAAAGCTGGGAGAGGTGCCTGGTACTCAGCAGTGGAGGGATGCCTGGGACCCATAGTGGGCGCCACTCGTCATGTGGCAATTGAAGTTTTCCACTCCCGGCTGTAATCAGACAGTCTCAGCTGCCCAGGACCTAGCCCCTCACCCTTCTCACTCCCCAGCGCAGAGGAGGCGGATGAGGCTGTGCTGAAGGGTCAGGGTCTGGAGGGGGATGGAAGGCTGCACCCTGTGAGTACTGGTCCCTCTGCTGATCCCAGCCCTGCAGCAAGGCCCCGTCCATGTCCCTGCACAGGCTCTAGAGCCATGCTGTAGGGCCGAGGTCAGCTGGGGGGGCCAGTCCTCACAGCACTCCAGCACTCAGGTGGTCTTGGCTGCTGGGACCCAGATCCTTGCCCATCTTTCTGAAAAATTGCCAGGTCCCAGAACAGCCAAAATTCAGATAAAACAAAACCCAAATACTGGCTTTTTTCAAATCCTGGGGATTGTTTGGAGAAAATCAGTAAAGAAGGAGGGGTGCAGAACAGTGCAGTAGGAGCGGAAGGTGTGGTACTGCAAGGTAAGGATGAAGGATACAATATGATTTGGGCTTCAGATTTTAGATTTTAACCAATAAAACACCCCCAATACAAAGGGGAAAAAAAATCTGTGTTTAGCCAATAAATACTGGAAAACTCCCAGAAATGGTTACTCAGTTTGTGTTATCGTCATCCCTTTCCCAATGCAGTTTGTTTATGTAAGTGATATCCTTGCTCCCTGGCTTGTATCTAAGGGCCTGTCTACATGGAGCAGTGACACAGACTACAGGAGTGTGAATTCTAAAGTGCACTAACATGCTGTGCATTAGCTGGTCCATGCAGTCTGCTGCTATGCACTGAAGGTTCCCTAGTGCATGGGACTTCAATTCTCAGAAAGTATTTCCCGAAGCCCCCCACACCACCCACTAAAAATGGGTTTGAGCTTCAGCTGTACGGTGGGAGGGTCCCGTGGCTTCAGCACCCCAGGGTGCACCAGGGTTTCCACCCTACAGGTTTGCAAATATTTACTGGAGCTCATCTCCGGACAGCTCCGACTGAATTGAAGCCCTGCTAGTGCGCTTTGCAGAGTGCTCGTTGAACCAGCGCTACAAAGCCCCCAAACCCTCCAAGTTTTGGACATCGGTACAGATGTAAAAAAATTGCTAAAACTGACCCTGAAAAATGAAATGAATAAACTGTAAAACAGAAGCTGTAAGTGTGATGTATGATTCTTTCCTCCATTGCGCTCCAAGGCCAGCGGCAGCCATGCTTCATTCCCCATTGTCGGCCCTAATGAAACACTTCAGAAATAGCTTTGAGTAACGCACTGTAGAATAACCCAGCTGTGTCCCTGCAGATTGCAGGAGACTCACAGACTATATTCAGCAGCTGTGACTCAGCTCTGTATTTATAGTGGGGCAGAGGAGAGTGAGGTACGAGGGGCTAGCAAGGGGCAGAACAGACACTGCTCTCATCTGCAGTAACAAAGTCTCCGTTTATATTTTAAGGATAAAATAATCCCCATGGCCAGACACAGCCCTCTCTTCATTGCTCCTGCCCTCTCTCAATGCCCCCTACCCCACCATCTTATCCTATCTGCTCCACCGCCTGGATGGGGCTTCCCATGAGGGCAAGAGTGACCCTGTCTCTCTGCCTGAAGCTCATTTTGGCATGAGCCCATGGAATCTGCATTCCCCTTGTGATCTCCCTGGAGATCTTCGGGGCTGAGCAGGGCTTCCAAGGGCTAAAGGGACAGGGGAAGAACCATGGAACATCCCCAAGTGATTGCTGACAGCATGCCCGACATGTCAGTCACAAAAGGCAGGACTCTCAGGGAGGATGGGTGATGGACCTGGGACATTTGAAAGGATAGACCTGGAGCTGGAGGACATTGTGCTTCAACAGGCACAGGGTCTGCAGAGCTCTTCCCTCCATCTGCAGATGCCATCTGAAGGGGCTGATTTTCTCCTACCTAAAGGATTCAGTGGTGATGGAACTAGGGGTGCTGCCACACCCCCTGGCTTGAAGTAATAGCAAACACCAAATACATGGTTTCCCTCATCAGCACCCCCCTATAAAAATTGCTCCTGAACCCTGGGAAGGCTTCTCCCCTGCTCCCCACCCCGAGTTTTGGAACTTGGGTCCAAAGACATGACTCAAGTGCTTGTGCTAGAGTGAAGCGGCTAAAGGGCTTTTGGGAACAGCTGTAGCTCCTCTGTAAAATTAACAATGCTATTGAGAGACAAGCAGGGTCAGTGCCCCCTCAGTGACTGGCAGAGTTTGGGCCTGTCCTGGCAATGCCCAGTTAATGAGCGGTGAGAAGGAGAAGGTTCTCATTTTGACTGGGTGCCCAACCTCCAGAAGCCCCAGTGTGCTGAGGTATGGGGGGGATTTCACAATCTGGGCCCTGCAGAGGCTCCCTGCAGATTGGCACATTGTCCTGGAAGAGTGGGAAAGTGTTAGCTCATGTGTGGCGTGCAAGAGCAGACGCCCAGATCACTTCCACCTGTTTCCGATAAGCTCACTAATCCGGCCCTGTAATGATTCTTTATTAATGGATGCTCCTATCTTCATTACATACCTTAATTAGTATTTTGTGAGCAAATACAAGAGGATAAGAACCATGTCACATTTTCCAATGGGGTTTACACACAGCTACCAAAATAACCTTGTCTGGGAAGCTGACGTTCCTGCTTCACCCTGCCCATCAGCTGCAGTTGTGAGAGAGGTTACTGCCTAATCCTGCAGCAGGGCTGGGTGAACTGGCCTGCCCTGCCCTGCCCAGGGATCCCCTCCCTTCCGCCCTGGCTGCAGTCACTAAGCTGACACAGGAAAGGATGAATTTCAGTCTTGCACAGACTTGAAGTGAGACTTGCAGTCAGGATCAAAAGTCCCGGAAGAATCAAGGCCAGTGTCCTCCTCCTAGGCAATTCCTCTTCCCCAGAGGCCAGAGCAGCATCCATGAGATCTGCCTCAAGAAGGGGAGAGAGGATGAGCTGCAGTTTGTATAGATGACTGGTACATCCCTCCCCCATGGAAACTGCTCAGGTTGGGTCATTCCAGGACCAGAACCCTGTTTCCTACTGGGATAGCAGCTGTGTGTGTTGAAGGTGGGGTAGGGGAGTCCTTATAAGGCGAGATTTCAAGCCTAGGATGATTTCCTTGGGAAGGGAGAAAGTGAGAGGAGAGGTAAAATGGAGAAAGCCCATTGGGGGCTGCTATTGTCCCCCAACAAGAGAATGGGATCAAAGCGAAAGGCTGTGTATTTAAATTGTAATGATTAGTATAGACGGCACCTGCCCCAGCAGATGGTGCTGTGTCCTTATCTTAGTGTTAAGTTGCTGTCTTGTATGTTATGATATTGTTGATCTGAGGGAGGGGCAGGGCAGACTCAGTTCTGTCCATGTGTGCTGGAATTGGTACTTGCAGTAGCCCAGTGAAATCCCGAGACTCGATAAACAAGGGCTAGAACTGGAGGTCATGGCTCCAAGGTGGTAAAAGCACTCTTCCCCACATTTGGGGGAGGGATAGCTCAGTGGTTTGAGCATTGACCTCCTAAACCCAGGGTTGTGAGCTCAATCTATGAGGGGGCCACTTAGGGATCTGGGGCAAAAATCAGTACTTGGTCCTGCTAGTGAAGGCAGGGGGCTGGACTCGATGGTGTCAGCTGTTAATAAACAGCCTCAGGGTGACTCCTTTATATTACATGCCACACTTCAAAAAATGATCACTAGCAAAGCGGCTACAAAATTAGAAGACGCCTAAGTGCTGGCTATTTTCAGAAGTCTCATGAGACTGTTTCCTGAGTGTCCCAGGCCAGATGACATTTTCAGGCAATGTGGAGGCCATTGGAGATGGAATTGCCCAAGCAGAGGGAAGCCACACCAAGGAAACTAGAAGCTGCTAATGCAGTATGGCCACCAACAGTAGATGTTAGACTGGCTTATTTGAGGAGCTGCGTAGCTACCTATCACTGTGTGTCTGGAGATGTCAACAGCCAGTGCTGTTGAAGTCAGGATCTGAAATATGTCTGATCGCTGGTGAACACCCAGTTCTGGGGAAGAAAAAGGTTCTGTAGGAGTGAAACTGGTGACTAGCAATCATCAGCCACTGCTACAGCAGGAGAAATCCAGCTCCCACTGAACTTGCGGTCTCTGCATACTAACTGGACTTTTGTTGTGGTGACCAGTATTTCTAGTGCTGTTTTATGAGGCATGGATTTCATCCAAGTGCATCACAAGAACTCCTGGGGTGCTAACAGAACCCACTTGTCCCTGGACCATATTCAGATACTCTACCTGGTCGTGAGTAGGAAGAAGTGTGGACCCTGGGGAGCAATTCCTGGGACTTTAAAGGTGCCTTTGCCATGCCTAAATGGTGACAAAGAGCAACCGCGTCCTGGGGTGGCTCAGAATAAAGTTGTGATGAAGCCAGGTCATCATGCAATAACGTAAAAGGCTGCCGCAGCGAAGCTGCAGGAGTGTTTGAAGCTACAAATAGCCAGTCAGGATTGTTGTTTACAGAACTCTGTTTCAAGCAGGACCAAAGGGTGAGCTTTGGGTCAGAACAATTCATGTTACTGGCCAGGAAGCGCGGCTAGTGAAAAACCAGACCCTGGGGACAGTGTCCAAATGTTGCTGGTGGCTCAAAGCCTCTCACAAGGAGAGGGGTCAAGAGCTGTGAAGCAGCTCAGTCAGTAAAAGAGCTTGGGGTTGACGTGACAGAAGCAGACGTAGAAGACCATGAAATGAAGTGATTAGAACAGCTGCTTTAATGATATGCAAGTGTGTTCTGCAGGAATAATGAAGAGCTTGGGAGAGATGATCGGATGCAACATTGGATGTACTTAAGCCAGGGAGTGTTCCTGTGAGACAGCCCCATGTTGGATTCCCTGGAGTATCAGAGCACAGCAAAAAAGAAGATAAATTGTGTGCTGGCAGATTTCTAGACACCATAAATGACTGCTTCTTGGAGCAGCTAGTCCTGGCACCCACAAGGGGAGAGACAGTTCTTGATTTAGTCCTAAGTGGAGCACAGGATCAGGTCCAAGAGGTAACTATAGTTTAACCACTTGGTAAGAGTGACCATAATGTAATTAAATTTAGCATCCTTGTAGAAGAGAAAATACCAAAAAACCCACCAGAGTAACACAAGAATGAGGACACTAGTTAGAAATTAAAAAGAGCAGTCAGAAGGGTAAAATGCCTACAAACAGCATATAGACCACTTAAAAACCACCATAATAGATGCTGAGACTAAATGTATACCTCAAATCAAAAAAGACAGTAGGATGACCAAAAAAACTCCACTATGGCTAAACAGCAAAGTGATGGAGGCTGTTAGAGGCAAAAAGGCATCCTTTAAAATTTGGAAGTCAAAACCTAGTGAGGATAATAGAGCACAAACTCTAGCAAGTAAAATATAAAAGCGTAATCAGGCAGGCCAAGAAAGAATTTGAGAAGCAACTTGCCAAAGATGCAAAAACTAACAGTAAAAATTTTTTAAGGACATCAGAAGCAGGAAGCCTGACAAACAGGCAGTGGGGCCAGTAGATGACCAGGGTGTTAAAGGAGCACTTTGGGAAGACAAGGCTATTACAGAGAAGCTAAATGAAGTCTTTGCATTAGTCTTCACTGCAGAGGATGTGAGGGAGATACCCACAGCAGAGCGATTCTTTTTGAGCAACAAATCAGAAGTGCTGTCCCATTTGAGGTGTCAGTAGAGGAGGTTTTAGAACAAATTGATAAACTAAACAGTTATGTCACCAGGCCCAGATGGGATTCACCTGAGAGTTCTGAAGAAATCAAATATGAAATTGCAGAACTATTAACTGTTGCATGTAACCTATCACTGGTAGATGACTGGAAGGAAGCTAATATAATGCAAGATTTTTTTAAAGGGCTCCAGAGTCGATCCTGGCAATTACAGGCTGGTAAGCATCATTTCAGCAGTGGGCAAATCAGTAGAAACTATAGTGCAGAACAGAATTATGAGACGCATAGATGAACACGATTTGTTGGGGAAGATTCACCACTGCTTTTGTAAAGGAAAATCCATGGGCAGCATGTGAAGGCTAGGCCCTTGTCTTGCCTCTTCCGGCTGAGGCCCTGCCTCTTTTGGTTGAGGTCATGCCCCTGCTTATTGCTCTCAGCCCCCCCCACCCCCCGTGGTCCCAGCTGAGAGCTCCCCTCCAGTGCCCTGGGGTAGGAGGCTGAGAGTTCAGGCAGAGCCATAGGGGGAAGGCCCTGGCCGTGGTTGAGCTCTCTGCCCTGGCTGGCACCACAGCAAAACTCTCAGCTCTGGGTGGAGTTCCGAGCCCAGAGCCCCCCCGACTGGACTACAAAGTCACCTTTTATGATCATTGCCTATAACACCAGCCAATACTCAACTATCCACTATGCTCCTTGTGAGGTTGTTTTTGGACTCTGCAAACCCATGTTTCCTTCTGATGTGATGTTTAGGCACCAGGAACTAGCAAAACTCACCACACCGACACAGGTGGAGTCTTAGATCGGTGACCTGAGGACAGCATTCCGGAAGGGGAAGATGAGCTGAAAGCAAGTATGAGAGTCAATCCAGCTGTGCCTACATGGGGGGGTTTCCCATGGGGCAGATCCAAGGAGTGAAGCGATGGCAGCTGACAGTGTATTTAACACCTCATCCTTCTCAGAGGACATGAGCATACTCTGTGATCCCCATTCTGAGCTGTATGCGGAGGCAAACCCTGGGAGGGTGGGGGAGAAAGGGGGCTATAAGCTGCTTTCTTGCCTGCTCAGCCTCTAGCACAGTTTTGATGGAGTGTTGCTGACTCTCGGGATTTTAATGTGAGTCTCACAGTATTTGGTGTTTATCTTAAAGCTCCAGCTGCGGGAGTCCTGGGGTTACATGAGAATCTCAGCTTGCATTTTTTAAAAAGTAAATTTCTAGACCTCTTGGTTGTGGAGAAAAGCCTGACAGCGTTACCAGGTGTGCCCTGAAGGCTCAGAAACCAGACGGGAAAGAAAAAGGACTCACTAGTTATTATATTTTAGAAATCTCATTATTTTTAAGCCAATCTCACAGTTCCCAAGGCCTGACTCCTGACCTCTGAACTCTTGGGGTCAGAAGGGGCTGTGGCCAGCATGCAGGGCACTTTGTTCAGGCTGTTCTGTGCTACAGAGTGGCCCGTAGATGGCTAGGACATAAAGCAGCCTCTGCGGTTGGCCCAGCAGTGCCATCCGTGGGACACCCCTCCAATCCCTTGGCTCCCCACAGACTGGGTGCTGAATAGAAGGGGTGTGGGAGGGCTCCTGTCTCCCGTGCCTGTGTTGCTGTGGAATACCAAGTAAATCCAGGGTTTCTTTCTGGGAGTCAGCCAGGGGACCCCGGAGCCCTCTTGCCTGTGGATACTCAGTTATTGAATCATTTCAGCAGGTGTTAAGGTCACCCCTCTTCACATTAACCCTGTGGGGCTTTTCCTTTTTCCTGGAGAGTGAAATGAACCAATGCCCCCTCCTAATGGCTCCAAGGAGATTTAATTCCAAGGTTCAAAGCTCCCTGGTGCTGGGCCAGATAAAAGGGTGATCAGCAAAAGGGGACGAGCTGGTTAATAAAAGATAAAGAAGAAAGCTGGACAGAAGGCTGGGACTATGGAGCTTTTCTCTGCACTGTCCCTGTCCCAGTTAATGATTGCAGACCTTGGCTGCCAGTTCCAGCCCGTTGCTCCGTGAGAAAAGGCAATTAACTTAAGACTAATAGGATTTTAAATTCAAAACCATCACAGGAGACTTTGTAAAGGGGGCTGTGAATCTGCTGGAGAGACAGCCCACAGCAGGCGGGGAGGTAGCCTGGGATTTGACAGCATTGATGAAGGAATTAAAGGCCAAGATCTGAAATCCCTGCTTCTGAAGCCCCCAAGCTGGTAAAGGCAACTTCCAGTTCAGAAGGCATCACCACAAGGATGGGAGCCTGTGCTGAATGGGAATGTGGAATGGCAGGGCTGCCCAGAGGATTCAGGGGCCTGGGGCAAAGCAATTTCAGGGGCCGCTTCCATAAAAAAAAGTTGAAATACTATAGAATACTATATTCTCGTGGGGGCCCCTGCGGGGCCCGAGGCAAACTGCCCCACTTGCCCCCCCCTCTGGGCAGCCCTGTGGAATGGACACACTTCATTGGAATAGTGCTTGGCCACCCACTGCCCCTCTGAGGAGGAATCGCTTACCTCACCTTCTGACCAGACCCGATCTAAGTGCTGCCTAGGGGAGCACGCACAAAGCTGGGCTGCTGAAAGTGACCTGAGTCTAGCCGTCCATCACGGATCAAAGGATGAACCAGCCTGGCGAGGAACCAACCTGGGCAATTCAAAAGACCCTGGTAGCACAGCCCTCAGCAAAGCCACACAACTCCCCCACCCTGGTGTGAGGGGCTCCTGGCGGTCAAGGAGCCCGCACTGGAAGGCTGAGCCCCTGGAAAGGAGACGGGAGACCAGTTCTCCCTCTGGTCCAGGAGCCCAAGAGCTCGCTCCCATGTCTCACTCATTCTTCCTGAACATTGAGCTTCCACCACACAAGATATGGGCTTAGCTAGGGTTTAGCCATCTCAGGAAGGGAGCTCTGAAGGATGCGGAGAATTCCTCTGCCTTGATGTCCAAGCCACTAGATGTAATTACCCTAAAGAGCCTCTCCTCCTGGCAGCGAATTCAGTCCCTGGATAAATTCCTCAGCATTCACCAAGCTCTGCATGTTTCTACTGTAACTATCAGCCCTGGAAGAGACACTGCTGGTGAGTGGATGGGATCTGAACCCACAGATCAGCCATCTCTCACGAGCTTCCCCTCAGCCTGTGAGCTTGTCACTTGGGCGGGTTCCACAAGTTTTCCACACAGTCACCAGCTTCCTCAGAGTCACTGTGATCCATTGGGGACTCAGTGCCTCATAAAGACTTCATCACAAGGAGGCGCACTCACAATCCACCTGCCATGCAGGCCTCTCATACAGGGATCCTACCTGCTTCAGCGTTCCCTGGATGGGCAGGACAGATCCCAATTCAAGCTTTCACATGTACTTCCCTGTCCCTTTCCCACCATGTCCCACCTAGTAATGGGAGAGTCTTCTCCTCTGCATCTCCTGCCTTCCCAAAGAGGCCTCTTCTATCTCTTTGACTGATGGATTCCCTGTCACATTCTGGCCTTTTCTCCCTTGCTGGTTCCTCTGTTTGCCTCTGCCTTGGTGTTATTTACAGCAGGGTTGTTGGAGGGACACAGTTTGTGCGAAGGACATTCTCCCAAACAAAGCCCCATTGTGTGGGGCTGAAATATGCCAGGGGGTGTATTTACGACCTCTGTTCAAAAAGGCAGCATGATAAGTCTGCAACAGATCCCAACCTGACAGAAGGAGTGTGGGGTCAGCTCCGAGCAATCCCGCTGGTGCCATTGACCAGTGTTTCATGGAAGTTACAGAGTAATGGCAGGGAGGGGGGTGAGGAAAGTCAGCAGGATCTGCCCTGCCCCATTCAGCCTCTGGTGCCCAGTAGGATCTCCAGCAACTTACTCCGCTGTGCGAGGGCTGGGTGTTGCTAGCTCCTCTGGAGAGGCATGCAGATGCATCCAATCAAGGCTGAGCTCTCCCTGGCACACCCCAGACAGTCCCAACAATGAAGACAGGGCCTAAAACACAAAGGAAATAAATCAGCAGCACAATGAGACGCTGGGAGGGGCCGTTCTGACATGACTGCCAGTGACAATCGCTTGGCTGCCTTAACATGAGGTTTGTGTATCCCATCACACAGACTGTCCCTGAGCTGGGGCGGGAAGCTGCAAACCCCCCAGACTCCAGCTCAGCCACACACGTGAGCAAGGGTTCAGGACTGGCCCCTCTGGCTGTTCCCCAGCTCACGAGAGGGGCTAAACACAGTAAATGTGGGGGCAAGGGAGTTAGTTTGTTTGCCTTCTGATTTTGGCACTTTAGGAGGTACGTGCCCACCCCCAACTTGTGTGGGATCATTTCGGGGTCAGAGTTCACCCTTCAATGCACATGGAGAAATGCAGGCCTCTGCAGGATGCTCAGAGGGTCTCTCTCCTCTTACCCTCTGAAGGGATGGATCTTCCATTGTACTCCCATTGTCATCTTCTCTCCCCCCAGTCTCTTCCTGCACCCTACAATCTCCCCGAAGCCCTTCACATTTCCTTTCATCTCTTCTTCACCTACATTCCCTTGAACCCCCTCAGTCTCCCTTCTGCACCCCACATTCCCCTCACGGCCCACTCCCCTGCTCATCTGTCTCTCCCCAAAGCCCTACACTCCCCCGTCCCCCAAGTCTCTTCCTGCTCCCTTCATACCCCTGCATCCCCATCCCTCTGAACACCCCAGAGTCTCCTGCATCCCCATCTGCTAGCTCCCCTAACAGAGTGGCAATCATCTTCCTTGAGGGCAACTTGACTTCAGTCTCATTGACAGCAATGGCAACTGGTGCCCATCTTACAGTTTTAATTGCACTGTTATTGTGAAAGTGCAACTTACAAATGTTGATTTTATTTTGTTACATAACTGCACTCAAGAACAAAACAATGTAAAACTTTAGCGCCTACAAGTCCACTCAGTCCTACTTCTTGTTCAGCCAATCTCTAAGACAAACAAGTTTGTTTACATTTATGGCAGATACTGCTGCCTGCTTCTCATTTACAATGTCACCAGAAAGTGAGAATAGGCATGGCACTTTTGTAGCCGGCATTGCAAGGTATTTACGTGCCAGATATTCTAAACATTTGTATGCCCCTTCATACTTCGGTCTCCATTCCAGAGGACATGCTTCCATGCTGATGACGCTCGTTAAAAAAATAATGTGTTAATTAAATTTGTGACTGAATTCCTTGGGGGTGAATTGTATGTCCCCTTCTCTGTTTTACCCACATTCTGCCATATATTTCATGTTACAGCACTCTCGGATGATGACCTAGCACATGTTGTTCTTTTTAAGAACACTTTCACTGCAGATTTGACAAAACACAGAGAAGATACCAATGTGAGATTTCAAAAGATAGCTTAAGCACTCTACCCAAGGTTTAAGAATCTGAAATGTCTTTCAAAATCTTAGATGGACAAGATGTGGCGCGTGCTTTCAGAAGTCTTAAAAGAGCAACACCCTGATGCAGAAACTACAGAACCTGAACAACCAAAAAAGAAAATCAACTTTGTGCTGGTGGTATCTAACTCAGATGATGAAAATGAACCATGCATCAGTCCGCACTGCTTTGGATTGTTGTCAAACAGAACCCGTCGTCAGCATTGACACATGTTCTCTGGAATGGTGGTTGATGCATGAAGGGACATATGAACCTTTAGTGCATCTGGCATGTAAATACCTTGCAATGCCAGCTACAAAAGAGCCATGAGAACACCTGTTCTCACTTTCTGGTGACCTTGTAAACAAGAAGTGGGCAGCATTATCTCCTGTAAATGTAAACAAGCGTGTTTCTCTGAGCAATTAGCCGAAGTGGGCCTGAGTGGACTTGTAGGCGCTACAGTTTTACATTGTTTTATTTTTCAGTGCAGTTATTTTTTGTACATAATTCTACATTTGTAAGTTCAACTTTCATGATAAAAAGATTGCACTACAGTACTTGTATTAGGTGTACTGAAAAATACTATTTCTTTTGTTTTTTACAGTGCAAATATTTGTAATCAAAAATAAATATAAAGTGAGCACTGTACACTTTGTATTTTGTGTTGTAATTGAAATCAGTATATTTGAAAATGTAAAAAACATCCAAAAATATTTAAATAAATGGTATTCTATTATTGTTCGTGCGATTAATCATGCAAATGCCCAATCATGCCAAAGAATTGGGCAAAAGTCAACATCGTTTCTGTAAAGGGAAATCGTGTCTTACTAATCTATTAGAGCTTCTTGAAGGGATCAACAAACATGTGGGAAGGGGATCCAGTGGACATAGTGTACTTAGATTTCCAGAAAGCCTATACAAGGTCCCTCACCAAAGGTCTACATAAATTAAGTTGCATGGGATAAGAGGGAAGTCCTTTCATGGATTAGAGAACTGTTAAAAGACAAGGAACAAAGGTAGGAATAAATGGAAATTCTCAGAATGGGGAGAGATTCACGGACTCACAGATCGTGCCCACTCTTGGCCCCCGTGCGGTCCGTGGGGGGTCCCCTTCAGTGAGACAGCCCTTCTCAGGGTCCACTCTCCTTCGGTCAGGCCCCTCCACCTCCTGGCCGCACCTCGCTGAGCCTTAGCACATCTGTCTCTCGCCGTGGGCCCCTCAAGGACGCATTCCCCCGAGCTGCTCTGGACCCCCTGCCTCCTCACCCCAAAGCAGGGTTGATGCACCTTGTTCGTCTAGACCCGGAGTGACTCTCTTCAGCATTAAAAACAGGAGTGTTATATTGAGAGTTGAAACAACACACAGGAACCTCTGCTGGGCTCAGGCCAGGTCTCTCTAAATCACAGGCCATCCCATGCCCCTGCACCAGTGCCTGTCATGCCTCTTCCCCTTTCAGCCCCGAGCCTCCCCTGCTTCCCAGCTGAGCCTCTGTATCCCTGCCCCAAGCCCCCCTATCCATCTTCTCTCCAGTAAACAGATCGGTAAAACAGAAGGCCTGGGTCTCCTCTCTGTGCTGGAAACTAGCTGGTCAGTCCCAGCGTCCGCTCCAGGCGCTCTACACATTGCCCCCCAGGCACCTGGCATGCTGCACAGGGGGCGCTATGCTGGGCCGGCTTTCCCGTGGCTCCTGTGACCTCTTGCAGCATGCCCTGGGAGGGTCTGCTGGTCCGGGCTCCGGTGACCCCTCCCACAGCGCACTAAAGAGCCGCCTGCCGCCCTCCGCAAACCAGCCAGAGCCCCCCGTGCAGCCACCCCAGAGCACATGGCTGCAGCTGGCCTGGAGTCCGCCTCGCTCTCTCTGCAGCCCATTGTCCTCCCCAGCTGGCCAAACCGGCGTGTCTCCTGAGCTGGTCTCGCGGGTCACCCAGTGTCATCCAGTCCACTGGGTCTCTGTCCCCAGACCATCGGCCGGGGTCCGGCATCCCTCTCCTGCTCCTCCTTAACAATCAACTCCCTCTCCCTACTCGTGTAAACGGATACACCCAGGAACATTGGCCCAACCCCCTGTGCATGCAAACCACAGGAAAAACAACCAGAAAATCCCAAAAAAGAAAACACCCCACTTCATTCAGCAAGGGAGTAACGGTTGATTCCCCAAGGTTCTGTCTATACCAATCCTTATCAACTTCATTATATGATCTGGAGAGAAGCTGGGTAAAGAAAGTGAGGGGCAAAGTTGCAGATGATACAAAACTGCCTCAAATAGTAGACCAAAGCAGACTGTGAAGAACTTCAAAAAAGCTCACAAAAACTAATTGAAATTGCAACCAAAATGCAAAGAAATTTATGTGATAATGTAAATAAGCACATGAAAAAGAATAACCCAACATACATACAATAGATGGGCGCATTTAGTACAACAAATCTGAGGAAGAAGCTTTTGAGGTCTCATGATTTCTCTGAAGACGTCCACGCAGTTTGCAGAGTGTTCAAAAAAGCAAACAGATTTAGTAATCATTAAAAAAGGATAGAGAAAACCAGAGAATATATATTGCCTTATATAATCATGGTACGCCCACATCTTGAAATACGGGCGTTACACGATGTGTCTCCTCATCTCGAAAAAAGATACAGCTGCATAAAAATGTTCAGAGAAGGGCAATTAAATAAGATTAGGTTGGGAACGTCCCTAATAGGACAGATTAAAAGAGCTAGGACTCTTCAGCTTGGAAAGAGAAAGACTAAGTTGGATATGATAAGTATATAAATCATGAGTAGTAGAGATAAGTGAATTAAGACAATTATTTACTATTCCCAAATGCAGAACCAAGGCCACGAAATGAAATTAAATGGCAAGGTTTTAAAAAAAGAAAAGAAAGTTTTCTCCACGACCAGGCACAGTCAGCTTTGAACTCCTTGCTTCAGAGGTTGTAAGGCTAGACTATACAGCGTTGGAAAAGGAGAACTGGATAATATTCATGGATTAAGTCCATTAATTCTATTAGCCAGGATGGGTAAGGAATGGTGTCCCTAGCCTCTGTTTGTCAGAGGGTGGAGATGGATGGCAGGAGAGAGATCACTTGATCATTACCTGTTAGGTTCACTCCCTCTGAGGCACCTGGCATTGGCCACTGTCAGTAGACAGGATACTGGGCAGATGGAGAATTGGTCTGACCCAGTATGGCCATTCTTATGTTATGTTAATTAATCACTATTAATTATTTTAATTGCACAATTGTGATAATTTGTTTAAATCACTTGACAGTCTATATATATATATATATATATATAGCAAGACTTGCAACAAAATCACGAGCTGGCAGCACTGAGGACTTCTCCTATGATTAAGAATTGCAGGATTGGGTTCCAGATTCCTTTTCTGCACCAGAAAACTTCACAGCCCATAGGCTGGAGTCCAGAACCTGGGCCTCACAACCCAGTTTAGCATCAAGCTCTGTTACTTTCATGATTACGGGCACCTGCTTAACTTTAGATTGGCGTCCAGGCTCGGTTCTAACCCTCCATTCCCAGCTGCTCAGAACTTTTTTAACCAAATTTCTGAGGCTGAAGTTTTTCCAGGCTTAGTTTTTATATTGTTTTAAGTTTGGAGGAAAATCCCTTTGGGCATGTTAGTGTGTTTTTAGTATGAATGGGGTGCAGGGGTGGCAGCTCTGAGAGGTGGAAAGGATGGGTGGGAGAGTGCTGTAAGGGGTACAGGGCTGGGATAGGTAGGTGTGGGGGGCAGGATGGGATGGGACGAGGGAGGAATGCAGTGAGGGGGATGGGGAACGGAGGTGGTATGGGGAGAGGAGGGATGCAATGAGGGGGAGATGGGGGCAGTGGTGAGCTGGAGCCGGTTCCCACCGGTTCACCGGTTGCTAAAATTAGACCTCCGTGGAGAACCGGTTGTTAAAGGGCCAGGAGGTGGACAAAGAACTCCAGTCCGTGGGCTGGACCATCTTGTTGCTCCCAGGATTCCCAGCTGGGGAGGCTGAGGCTTCTCGGGCAGCTCCTCCACTTCCCCCCAGCTGCAGCGTGGCCAGCCACCGACACCAGCTGGGCAGCTCAGCTGAGCTCAGGAGTCATCCTGCTGCCGCTTTTTGAATGGCCTGGCAAGGTGGGGGTGGGGGGGCGGATGCTGCAAGCTCCAGGGCTGGCCAAAGGCGGGGGAGGGGAGAGGGCAAGCGGGGCTGAACCAAGGCTGCCCGAGTGTGTCTCCCACACCCACCCGGCTCCGCCGCTCCCCCTGCCCCTCTCCCCTGCCCCCCCCTTAAATCAGAACTTTTTATAGGGTTCAGATTTTGGCAGCTTATCACTGGATAGGGGTGTGAGGGAGGTGGGATGGGGAGGGATGCAGTGAGAGGGGTGGGGGTGCAGCCCCATTCCCAGCACTGGAAAACGGAGAGACACACACCTCCAACTGCTGGGTGCTAGCGTTGGGGCAGCAGAAAGCAGTTTGCCACAGGGCACGTGCCGTAACTTGAGCCCAGCCATGCAGGAGAAGAGGCCGGGCAACAGCAGGAGAAGCCAGTGCCACGCAAGCCCTCAACAGCCGCCTGCTGAGCACTCGAGAGGTGCTAGTTCCACCCCTGCCCTGGCCCAGCCAATGGGAGCTGAGCCTGAGGCGGGGGGGCGGGGCAGAACGCAGACCCCTCCGGCAGCCCCTAAGGCTAGGAGCCGGACATGCCAGCTGCTTCCCGACCCGGGAGCTGCGTGGTCCATGGTGCGGTGGCTAGCAGGGAGCTTGCCAGCCCCACTGCGGCATCTCACAAACTGGATATTAAACGGCCCGGTCAGCGGTGCTGACTGGAGCCACCAGGATCCCTTTTGGACCGGGTGTTCCAGTCCAAAACCGGACACCAGTCACCCTAGTTTAAGGCCAGGAACCACCAGGATCATCTAGTCTGATATCCTGTGTATCACAGGCCACCGACACCACCCAGTAACTGAAATGAGACCAGAGTATCACACTCATAGGAGACTGCTCTTCATTAAGGCTACGATTTAGTCTTGGGTATTCTTCATAAAAGCCATGGACCGGTCATGGCTAATAAACAAAAATTCACAGCCTGTGACCTGTCCATGACTAAACCTTAGCTGGGGGGCCCTGGGGGAGCTGCTGCTGGGGGGGCCTCTGCTGGGGGACAAGGGGAAGCTGCTGCTCCGGGGGGCCCTGGAGGGCTGCAGCTCTGGGGGGGCCCAGAGGCTGCTGCTCTAGGGGGATCCCCAGGGACCACTGCTCTGGCGGGAGGGGAGTGGGGCGGGGCCAGCAGCACCACCTGCCAAGTGCTGCAGAGCAGTGGCTGCTCCAGCCACCCCCGGGGCTGCATCCCAGCAGCTGCTTGTGTGGCTGTCCCCAGAGCCAGCTGCTTGGGTGGCCCTGAGGTCAGCCACAGAGCTTGTGGAAAGTGGTGGAATTTGTGACTTCTGCAACCTGTGACAGACACAGAGCCCTACTCTTTATTCATTGACAATAAAAAGAAAAGGAGAACTGGGACTATGCATAAAGGCCTGGGAGGTGGGGGAGGCATGGGGGAGGCTAGTCTGTTTGTATTATTTGTTATTTGTGTAACCCTTCTGCCCCTCTGAGTTGGCAGCAACAAGGGCCGGGTTCAGTATCCAGGGGTTCCGTTTCAGTAACACAATGCAAAACCGGCTCGAGCCCCCACCCAGTGACCTGGGACACTTACATACCATCTTCTTGGGCGCCTCTAGGAAGCAATACTTCCCCACTCGCAAGCACGGAGTCTGAGTGTAGCAAAATCCTTTTAATAAAGGAAGGAAAACAATGCGCGCATTCCATTGGAGAAACACCACAAACAGGATTATAACAAACCATGAAGCAAAAACCCACCTCAAGTACATCTGGTAATGTCCTTTCCCCCTTAAGGTCTTAAGCTCATCCCCAAAGTCCAAACAACCCGAAAGTCTTCTGGTCAGGTCACCCCAGAATTCAAAGTTTATCTTGAGAGTTTTGCCCCTCAAGCCTGTGGGGAAATGGGGGAAATCCACACGGGTGTTAATATAAAAAAAAAAAATTAAAAAAAAAAAAAAAAAAAAAAAAAAAAAAAAAAAAAAAAAAAAAAAATTAAAAAAAAAAAAAAAAAAAAAAAAAAAAAATAAAAAAAAAAAAAAAAAAAAAAAAAAAAAAAAAAAAAAAAAAAAAATAAAAAAAAAAAAAAAAAAATAACAAAAATAATACAAAAAAAAAAAAAAAAAAAAAAAAAAAAAAAAAAAATAAAAAAAAAAAAAAAAAAAAAAAAAAAAAAATAAAAAAAAAAAAAAAAAAAAAAAAAACTCCTTATGGCCGGCCAACTGCTCCACCTCTCCATGGAGTTTCTGCTGCGCCTTCACCACGACCATCTTCCACTACACCAGCTATGCCGCTTCTCAGCCATCCCTGCAAACCGCTTCATCTCCGCTCGCTGGTTCTATGAGCTGCTCAACATGCTGCAAACTGCTCCGCTCTGCCAGCACTGAACAATAGGTCTTCAGGCTCCCCACTAGTTAACACAACACTTCAGTGATTTTCAGCTCTTGTAGGAAGCCCTGTGCTTGGTCACCATTGCCCACCTGAACTTCAGCCTCAGCAGTCTCTAGATGGACTTCCAGATAGATCAAAATTAACTCTACTCTTTACCAGTGTGGAAAGAGATGTGTATGTATTCCAGCCCCTCAAAGGGGCCCATACCATCAGAGACACACACCCAATTCCCCCACACTTGGTGGAACCATTATCCCTGCTGCAATCCTTAATTATTGAAATCACTGTCATAATGTCATTCTCTTTCCACATAATCATGCAACACTTTATTTACCCTGCCCCAATAACAAAGAAATTGGGATCCGAGCTGTTCAAATACCATCCCAGGCTGCCTGGGCTATGCTGGGTGTGCCCATGCAAATAAATCTCCCTGAAATTCTTCCACACTTCCCTATAATTCCACACCAGATGTCAGGGTAGGCTCATTCCTGACTCATGCTTAATCTGTATTGCAATAGCACTGGCTCCCAGCATGGACCAACCCGCATTTGTTCAGCCACTGTTACAACTCAGAGCTAAAGAAGGGCTTTGCCCAAAGAGTTACAGTCTAAATAGAAGACAAGGCAATACGGAAACAAAGGTGGGGACATCATGGAAGAAATAAGACCATGTTGGCAGCATAACATTGCGCTGTCTCTGCCACAGCTGCCGCCTATTGCTGAGTATCTGGCAGGCAGCATAGACGAGGAAGTTGTGGCTTGTGCGAAGGACAAGGGAGATAGGTCTGGAGGTTTGGCCATGCTGTGAAAAGAATGAAGGTTGTGATGTGTGGCTGTGTCGGTTGTTCTACTGGGGAAGGTACGTCTCTGGGTAGAGCAGCAAGCGTTAACTGTATTTCTCCTTTTTTCGTTTCTTGTGTTAGTGGTTTTCTGTTAGATGTCTTGCGTGCTACACTAACCAGAGTGCAGTTTATGTTTATTGATATATATGTAAGCGGGGGAATGGGTCCCGCTATTGTGGGAACTTTCCTGGCTTCTGCACTACCCCGGTGATGGCCTAGCAAAGGAATCTGATTCCTCGCTCCCACTTCCTACCCAGAGGCCTCCCTGCCCTTTGCGGACTCCCCTTCCACTCTCTGTCTGGCAGAGTCTTCGTAGACCCCCAACAAGCTGGGCCCATGATTCCTGGGGGGCTCAACTCCCACCTGCTGTGGTCACCCAGGACAGGGTGGGGTCCCCACTCAGGGTACCCTCTCTGCACTGGGCAACCTCCCTGCCTGGGATCACTCATATTAATTTAGGGCAAATGCAAGTTATTTAATAAACAATTATTTAAAAAAAGATAAGGAAAATGGAAGTTAAAGAAACACATCACCCCGCTTCTGTTGCAGGGAACATCACAAACAGTCTCTCTGGACATTCAGGGCCACTTTCACAGTCTGTTCTGTAGTCCCAGGCCTCCTTCTCAGGCCTGGCTTGCTGCAGCGACGCTTGCGGGTTTTGACACTTGCTCTGGCGGTGGCCACACACTCTCAGGCTCTGGGTGCAGGACCCTTCTCCCAGGTTGTCACCCTCACTCTGTCAGGGTTACGACCCCTCTTCAAGTCTGGCCTGCAGAGCCTCTTGGCTGAGGCGTTTCCTTGCTGGGCCCACTGCCCAGGACCCCCTCGCTTCTCCCCAGCTGCTCCCTTGCACCCGGCTCCGGACTGCCCAGCCCAAGCTCCCACACTGCCTCAGCACGGCTGCTGTGCTGCTCTGCTTCAGCTCCTTGGGCTGCTTCTCTGGCCTACTCCTGACCCGTTGCTCAGCTCTGCTCCCAGGGCAGGTCTGCTTGCAGGCTGCTTTCTGTGGACTCTGCTCCAGCTCTCACCTGCTTCCTGGGCTCTTGTCGGCCCCTCTGCTTTCTGGTTGCTGCAGCTCCCTTCCCAGGGCAGGTCTGCTCCTCTGGGCTGTGCTTTGGCTTTGCGGCGAGCTCTGCTCCCATCAGCTCAGCTTGGGCGCCCTGTGTCTCCTTATCTCGGCCCCACTCCATCTGACCCAGGTAATTCCAGCTCACACCGAGGGCGGGACCCACCCTGGCCTTCTGTCTCTTTGATTAGCCTGTCCACCCTGTCAATCAGGCTGATCTGGAGCATTGGCCTCTCCACATTGTTCCTGGAGACTGTCAGTCTCAGGCTCCAGATTTGCCATCGATCTCTCCCCTTTTAGTGCTGGGAGCTAGCAACCAAACACCCCCACTGAATGTTAGTAAGTGGATAACAGTCCCCTTACATATAGCACGTTAAAAAGATGGTAAAGACCGTGACGATTATAAGTCAAACGCTCACAAGTTAGTAAATGCCAGAGAGAGCTCAGGTTCCTGCCTTACCTTCATTTTTGTATACAGTGTAGTTGTAGCCATGCTCAGTCCCAGGGCATTAGCCAGACAAGGTGCAGGAGGGAATCTTATTGAACCACCGTTTGTTGGTGAGAGATGAGCCTTTGAGCCACACAAAGCCCTTTTTCTGCTCTGGGAAAGGTGCTCTGAGTGTCACAGCTAAATACAAGGTGGGACAGGGTGAACAGAGACACTGGATTATAGTTTATTACAGGACTGGCCAAACTGCGGCTGGCGAGCCCCCTACACTTCCCAGCATGCTCCACCTACCAGACAGAAGTGGGGGGAGCTCAGGGCTTCTGCCCTGTGGCAGGGCAGTGGGGCAAGGGGCTTCTGCCCAGTGGGGGAGGGGGTCCTTGGGGCTTTAGCCCCATGACAGGCACCTGCTGGGGCTTGAGCAGGAGCAGGGCTGAAGCCCCCAGCAGGCATGTCCTGCAGGCAGGGCCGAGTAACCATTGGGCTAATAAGGCTCTAGCTTTAGACTCTCCTATTTTTTAGGCCCTACTGGCCAGGCAGGGGGTGCGGCTGGGGCCAAGGGGGATTGGGGGGGCAAGCTGGCCACAGCCCTGCTGGAGCTCTCCTCCCAGCAGGGAAGGCAAAGCAGCCCCCTGCGGCTTGGCAGGAGCTCAGCCGGCACCGCGCTGCAGGAACACACTGCCAGGGATCCAGTTAACACTGGTGACCGGGCACTAAAAATCCAGTTACCGCGGGAACCCATGCCAGCCATGGGGGTGGTTTGAGCAGGCATTGCCCCCCCCCTCCATTTCTCCAGAGCTCTGCTTGGCTGTCAGGGAGGAGAGAGGCTCCCCCTGTCCCTCTTCTGGGTGCAGGCTGGGTCCTAGTGCCCGTCATCGTCCTCTTCTATGTGTGCTGGGTCCCGTTTGTGGACAACTGGTGAGTGCCTGCGGAGGGGCAGGGCTGGAGGGTGGCGGGGGGAAGGGGCAGTAGCACAGTGGTAGGGTGGGAAGCTTGCACAGAACCTTCCCACACTTTCTCCAGCTCCAGGCAGAACTACTGCCCCTCCCAAGTATAAGGAACGAATTCCCACACGTGTAGGAAAAACAAACCAAACCATCTGTACAAGGATTCGCCGGGGCTCGACCCTCTCCGAGGCAGCAGGAGCCAGACTGGCTCACTACACCATCCCATTCTGGATACCAGGCCTTTAACTTTTACAGAACCTTCCATCGAGGGCTTCAGATGCCTGATGCACTGTATTCCACACTGTACTGTTCCAGTGTTTTTCTTTGATGTATTCTTCTGTACAGGGATGCACAGGCCACCAAGTTCATCCCTTATGCTCAGCCTAGTTCCACAGGACAAAGCAGCTTTGTATTTTTAAGGGGCTGCAAAAGTACTGGAGGAAGCTCAGCCCACAGTGTTGTAGGCTTCTCCCTTCCCTCTCCCTCAAGGATTTTAAATTCACATCTTAGCAGGCTGTGATAGAAAGACTGGCTGACTAGGCTAAAGGCAGGTTCTGTCCATTTGCTGGTTTTCCAGCCGTTCAATCCCTCATAAAAATACCTCGCATTGATTTCTTTTGAGTTTCATTCCAAAAACTTAAAGCTAAATAAACCTGAAGTTAGTCCTCATTTTTCTGCCCCAACTCAAACTAACGTCTTTCCCAAGTGGAAAATGGTGGGTGAGCCTGGAATGTGATTCAAGAAGGGAATGAGAACACAGGCCAATTCCTGCTGACAGTTACACCTGTGTAGCCTTATTGACTTCAGGGAGAACAGATTTTTGCACAAGAATAGATTTGGGTCCCTTCTGCTTTTTCACACCTGGTATAAGCAGAATCTCATTCATTTTCCTCCCCTAAACTCTGAGTACTTTAAGGGGAAAAATAAGCAACGTCTGCTTGATTTACACCTGCAAACGAAACAGGAGCACCAGCCTTAAACAAACACCAGCCCTGATGTAACAAGGGTGTCACTACAGCAGCCTTGGATGGACTGTTCTTTTGAGAGATCCTTAATGGTTCTTTCAAGATGCTGATTTTCAGTGAAATCTTTTTGTTCAGCAAGGCAGTGACTCTGTTTGGTCAATTCCTAGTCATTCAAAAGCTGAAAGGTTAGATAGAGGGCTTGGCTACACTGGAGAGTTGCAGCGCTGGTGATGGGGTTACAACGCTGCAACTCACTCTGTGTACACACTTGGAAAGCCCAGCCAGCGCTGCAACTCCCTGGCTGCAGCACTGGCTGTACACCTGGTCTGACTGGGGTGTAGCGATTCCAGCGCTGGTGATGCAGCGCTGGTCATCAGGAGTGGACACCAAAAGCGCTGTTATTGGCCTCCAGGGTATTAGGAGGTATCCCAGCATACCTTTTCGGCCACTCTGCTCATCGTTTCACACTCCACTGCCCTGGGCTCAGGTGACCGCCCTTTAAATGCCCCGGGAATTTTAAAAATCTCCTTCCTGTTTGCTCAGCCAGGCAGTGGAGTGCAATCAATCAATCAATCAATCAATCACTGACCATGCCTCCACGCCCCAAACGAGCCCCACATGGAGCAATGGCGAGCTGCAGGACCTCATCAGTGATTTGGGGTGAGGAAAGCTGTGCAGTTACAGCTGCGCTCCAGCCGTAGAAATTATGATATCTATGGGCAGATATCAAAGTCCATGCTGCAAAGGGGCCATGAACGGGACGCGCTGCAGTGCAGGGTTTAAAGTAAAGGAGCTGCGGGAGTGCCTATTGCAAAAGCCCGTGAGGGAACCGGCGCTCAGGTGCTGCCCCACAACCTGCCGTTTTTACAACGAGCTGGAGATAGGATACTTGGGGGGTGACCCCACTGCAAATCCGAGAACCACGATGGACAGTTTCAGAGCCGGGAGAGGAGGTGGGGAGAGGTGTGGACGGAACCAGAGAGTGAGGGTACTGGGGTGGTGGAAGATACCCCAGAGTCCCAGGGGGCATGCAGCCAGGAGCTCTCTCAAGCCAGGGAAGCTAGCCAGTCGCAGCAGCTGGAACTTGTTGGTGAAGAAGAAGCAGAGAGCGTGATCCCGGTAAGCAGCTTTTAAAATGTTTTGTGAGAGGGGGGGGGGGTTATGGCTGCCTGAGTGCATGCATGCATGCCTAGATGTGGAATAGCCCATTGATTTGGGTCTATCACGTCGCGGTAATCGGCCTCTGTAATCTCTGCAAAAGTTTCTGCCAGAGCGTGGGCAATGTGCTTGCGCAAGTTTTATAGGGAGAGCTACCGTGGTCCTTGTCCCAGTCAGGCTAACGCGTCCGCGCCACTGTGCAGTGAGGGGTGGGGGGACCATTGCTGCACACAGGCAAGCTGCATAGGGACCAGGGCAGGAATCCACATTGCTGGAGAAGACCCTCCCGCTCTTCCCAGGTGACGCGGAGCAGGGATATATCTGGAAGGATAAATCCTGTGAAAATGTAGGGATACTGTTTTAGTTCACTGTCCCCCAGCTGCAGCTGCTCTCTGCTTTCCCCAATGCACAAGAACCCCATTGAGCCTTATCAGGCAGCTCCCCTTTCCAGGGGAGTCACAGCAGAAGCATTGATTCCAGGAGTAAGTGCTTGTGGCAATTGTGGGGTGCTGTTCAGTGGTCTCTCCCCCAGCGCTCTCTGCTTTCCCCAATGCACACAAAAACCCCATTGAGCCCTGACTCACTCAGGCAGCTCACCTTCCCAGGGAGTCGCAGCAGAAACATTGATTCATTAGTGACCAGCCCCAGTACTCACCATGTCTTGTCTGCTGTTGCCTCTCTGTGCTATGTTAGGTATGTGTAAATGATGCTACAAAGAGTGTACAACTCCTGCACCTGATTATAAACAATGCAGCCTCTGTGATAAATGTTTCTGTTTCTGTTTCCTTTTTTAAAAGTGTCCTTGAATACTACGGCTCTAACTGGTACAGAAAAGAGACTACATAACTTGAGAAGGAGGCAAAGGGAGAACCAAAGAGGATTTGGTGAAAGGCAGTTATGAATCAGTATGCCCGAGACAGTAAGAGAGTGCAAGACTGGAGAGAGAAAATGCACCAGTGGAGGCAAACAGAAAGCAGGAAACAAGAAGTGGCTAACAGGAAAAAACGAATTGGCAAAGAAGAAAATGCACAAACCAGGGCTTATATAGCCTCCTGCGCGCGCAGCCAAACAGACTGTATGCAGTCACTGGTAGCCATGCAGGCAGAGATCTATAGCCGTTGCTATAACCCCCCCCATTCCCAAAGCTCTCTCCTTTGCCCCAGTGTTTGCTCATAACCCCTTCCCCAGTATCCTGCTTCTTACCAACCACAGCCTGCCCCCACACCTGTACATTCACCTACCAGCCCTGAGAACTACGACCCTTACCCTCTGCACTCAACCCCCATCACATGCAGCATAGTAATCCTGAAGTGCAGCAGGCATTGCAGAGCACTCCAGGCAGGACATATGCAAACATTGACTGTACAGTTCAGCACCGTACTCCCCCCTTCCTGCCCTTTTATGTACTGTATTTTTAATAAATATTTCTTGGCTTTTAAAACAGTTTTTAAATTATTGCAGAAAGAGAAACATACTGTACCCCAAGGGAAAAATCATTTGTAACCACGTGCACTTAACCCCAGTGCAAGGCACCAACAACATTACTGTTGGCGTTTCAGCCTCGAAATTGCTCCCTCAGAAGGCATCCCTAATCCTTGAAGCCCTGTGCTGGGCCTCTCTAGTAGCCCTGCTCTCTGGCTGGGGCAAATTCAAGCCTCCAGGCGTTGAACCTAGGAGGTCCCTCATCACTGAATGTTTCACCCTTCCCTTCACAAAGATTATGGAGAGGGTACAGCAACGCGGATTATAACCGCAGGGATGCTGCTTTCCCTCAAGTCTAGCTTCCCATAAAGACACCTCCAGCGTCCCTTTAAACACAGCCGAAAGCACACACTCCACAGTCATTCTGCACCGGCTCAGCCTATAGTTGAACCGTTCCTTGCTCCTGTCAAGTCTTCCCTGTGTACGGTTTCCATGAGCCAAGGCATTAAGGGTAAGCGGGGTCTCCAAGGATCACAGTGGGCATTTCGACGTCCCCTACTGTGATCTTTCTGGTCTGGGAAAAAAAAGTCCCAGCCTGCAGCTTCCTGAACAAGCCACTGTTTTCCGAAAGATGCGTGCATCATGACACCTTTCCAGGCCAGCCTGTGTAAATGTCAGTGAAAACGCCCACGGTGATCCACAAGCGCCTGGACAACATAGAGAAATACCCCTTCCGATTATGTACTCGGATGCCTGGTGGGGTGGGGGCCAGAATAGGAAATATGCGTCCCATCTATCGCCCCCACAGTTAGGGAAAACCCATTGTGGCAAAAGCCATCCACAATGTCCTGCATGTTCCCCCAGAGTCCCACGGTTCTTCTTAGCAGGATGTGCAATTAATGGCCCTGAAAACTTGGTATCAACACGAATTTCACACAGTGCGACCGACTTTCCCTCTCCAAACTGGTTCACGAACGATCGGTAGCTGTCTGGAATTGCCAGCTTCCAGATTGCAATAGCCACCCACTTCTCCACCAGCAGGGCAGCTCTGAATCTCGTGTCCTTGCACCCAGGGCCGACTCCAGGCCTCAGCATGCCAAGCGCGTGCTTGGGGCGGCATGCCGTGGGGGCGCTCTGCCGGTAGCCGGAAGGGCGGCGGGCGGCTCCGGTGGACCTCCCGCAGGCGTCCCTGCGGAGGGTCCGCTGTTCCCGTGGCTTTGGTGGATCATCCGCAGGCACGCCTGCGGGAGGTCCACCAGAGCCGCGGGACCAGCAGATCCTCCGCAGCCACGTCTGCAGGAGACCCACCAGAGCCATGGGACTGGTGAGCAGCAGAGCGCTCCCCGCGGCATGCCGCCGTGCTTGGGGCGGCGAAATGGCTAGAGCCGGCCCTGCTTGTGCCACAGGGTGGGGACGAGCTCCTCACACAGTCCCATGAAAGTGGCTTTTCTCATCTGAAAGTTCTGCAGCCACTGCTCATCATTCCAGACTTGCATGACGATGTGGTCCCACCACTCAGTGCTTGTTTCCCGAGCCCAAAAGTGGCATTCCACGGTGCTGAGCATGTCTGTGAATGCCACAAGCAATTTCGTGTCGTATGCATTACGCAACTCGCTATCATCGTTGGACTCCTCACTGTCACTTTGGATCTTAAGGAATAGCTCAACTGCCAAACGTGATGTGCTGGCAAGACTCGTCAGCATATTCCTCAGCAGTTCGGACTCCATTCCCGCAGACCGAAACGGAACACAGATCGCGCTGCACAGAAACTGTTGAAAGATAGCACCAAATGTGGACGGAAACACAGGAATGGCTGGGATGTGAAGTGATGCATCACGGGGAGTTGGGACAGGACCTAGAATGCCCTGCACCATCCGCCCCCTTCCCACAACCCATGGCGCCAGAATGGGAAGAGGTGCTCTGTGAGATAGCTGCCCATAATGCACTACTCCCAATGCCGCTGCAAATGCTGCAAATGCTGCAAATGTGGCCATGACAGTGTGCTGGCAGCTGTCAGTGTGTGTGGCCAGACTGCATCACTTTCCCTACTCAGCTGTACAAAGACAGGTTTAACTCCCAGCGCTGTACAGCTGCAAGTGTAGCCATACCCTTAGTCCTGCCATGAGTGCAGGGGACCAGACCAGACGACCTCTCGAGGTCCCTGCCAGTCCCGCGATTCTATTCTATGATTCTAATTTTGGCAGAGCTTGGTGACAGAATGGACTGACATGGTGAATCACTGGAGTTTAACTACACAAACTAGGTATCATCCCACAAATAATATTTGGGTTCAGTGTGAAACCAGTACAGTAAAGTGAAAACCGCGTATACTCAAAATTACATCTCCAAGCCCTTTAAATCCCAGTCCACAGCTCTGGCAACCAGGCCAGGGCCAGGTCAGGTCCGCTGCGGGAGCTGCGGGCTGGGATTTAAAGGGCTCCACTGGGCTTCCCACTGTGGCGGGGAGCCTGCTGGAGCCCTTTAAATGCCGGCCCCGGCCCGGCCACCGGAGCTGCGGCAGCATTTAAAGGGCTCCACCAGGCTTCCCACTGCGGTGGGGAGCCCAGAGGAGCCCTTTAATGCCACCCACAGCTTTGGCAGCTGGGCTGGGGCCGGCATTTAAAGGACCTGGAGCTCAACGGTATTTGGAGCCTTGGGCCCTTTAGTTCACCCCAAGGGCTACCAGCCACCTCTGCAGCTGGGAGCCCCCTGGGTGATTTAAAGGCCCTGGGACTCCCAGCCACAGCTGGTGCCCCAGGGCCTTTAAATCTTGAGGCCACGCCTCTTCTGCTTGAGGCCACGCCCCCTGGACTCCGGCGGTACAGTGTAAAGCTGAAATCGTGCATGTTAAATGCACGTAAGTTGCGATAGACCTGGAATTCATTGTCCTCAGCCAGTGCAACACTGGGAGGCTGCTTTCAGAGAAAGACAGCCTAAAATACAATGCCACCTAATGTAATTTTCCCACTACTACTTCCTCTACTTCAGTGGATTTTACACCTGAGTGGTTTTCTTTTACATAATAAAAGCTGGCTGCCTCCCAGAGTGCAGTCAGAGTGAGATAGGGTGTGGGGAAACCACCTGCAGGGCTTGGGTTTGCACAGTGCAGGTGGAGAGCTGAAGGTAGAAGAACCAGGTGGAAAGAGGTGAGCAGGATGGGGAATGTTGCAGTGTTCACCCTCATACAGATGAGCACTCCACTATCCAAGAGGAAGGAGGCCCAGGAAAAGGCCAGCTTAGCATCCCCCGTGCTACCTCTTGCTCAGAAGTGGTTGGTTGAAGAATTGAGTGTCATGAGAGTAGAATAAACTTGTTAATTTGACCTAAATAAATAATATGTAAATGCATGTGTAGAGAAATGTTTGATGCCTTCACCATTTTTTTCCAATATGTCATTCATACTTAGGCCTTTCCTTCCCATTAGCCTCTGGCCTTGTCTACACTGGCACTTTACAGCACTGCAACTTTCTTATTCGGGGTGTGAAAAAACACCCCTCTAAGCACTGCAAGTTTCCCAGCACTGGTAGCTACTCCCCTCGGGGGGAAGGGAGGGTTATAGCGCTGGTTCCACGATTACACGGCCATGTTAAAGTGCTGCTGCGGCAGCAGTTTAATGTTGCTAGTGAAGACTTGTCCTCAGGCCTCCCATAACCTTAATCTGGCCCTGCCAGATTAAGTCCCAAACCCCACCAGGTGCACCTAGCACTCAAACTTCTGGAGATTATTGTATCTGGCTCAGAGGGTAAGTACCTGGTTTATTATGAAAATTTGTGACCCACTAACGACCTCTTTGTGTTTTATGACTGCAGAGGTGTTAATAAGCCACTCTACCTTGAATGGTCGCTTACAACATGTGCTAACTACTTATGCTAAGCAGTCTGTTCCACTTTGTATTTAGCTATGAGACAGGGAGAGCTTTCCCAGAGCTGAAGAAGAGCTCTGTGTGACTCAAAAACTTGTCTCTTTCACCATCAGAAGTTGGTCCAATAAGGGATAGTACCTCACCCACCTAGTCTCTCTACCTTTAATTTTGGAATTTTCTAACGTTTGAATGCTTGATGTTGCAACCTTAATGTTCCTTTAATGTAGATTTTTTTGTGTGTGCGCTTTCTTAATTGTTTAAAAAAGTAAACTGAAAAAACAAAAATCCCATCATGTGGAACCATCTACACCCCACTCAGCAGATCCAGACTGTAGACCTGTGCAGTCTTAGCTAATGGAGTAACTGATAGCAGTAGTATGGGGCTGGCGAGACTCAGAAATCCTGGGTTCGCTTGCAGGCTTTGGAGGGCATGTTCACAGTTACAGACCATGGTCCCCAAGCCTTCCAAACCTGACACTTCCTGCCCCTGGCCCCTTCAGCCTGTCCTTGTCCCATTCTCCTCATCCCCTTAGCCACTTGGCCCTCTCACATGGCCACCCCTCCAGGTCTGGCCTTCCCCCATCACTTCTCCCTCCTTCTCCTTGCTGCCTGGCCTGGGTCTGGGTGCCAGCAAGGGGCATGGAGAACACAGGACAGACCATCTCCCTGCGCTCAGTACCTTTTCCCAGTGCCATCTGAGGGAAGCAATTCCAGGGAAAGTCCTACTCAGCTGTGCAGGACTGGGATGAAGCATGTTCAATGCAGGTGGAATCTGGAGAATTTAGCTATTGAATTCTAAGAAATTTCTACTGTGTATGTGCAAGTTGAGACTATTCAGCGGCTCCAAAAATTGTCCAAATTGGGGACAATTTTCATGGGAACAGGACTTCCCTGACACCAGCCAAACCTCTGTCAAAGTTTAAGTCCCTGCTTGAGAGTGTGGAAGTGCTAGGACTTTTCAGCAAAACAGCTCTACAAATTTTTTAATATGGGCCAAACAATGTATTTTCCCTGACCTCATTCTGAGAAACAGCTGAACTGTTTTTGACGTAATTTTCTAAAAAAACTCATCTTGAGGCAAACACCTGGCATGGAGAATTTCAGCCTAAATTGTTAAAGTTTGGCAAAGTTATAAGGAACTGAAAACAGGGTCTCCTCCTGGGAAGTGTAGGACAACCTAACTATAGGCAGCCCTACCAGCTCCGCCTGTAATAGAGGGGAAAGAAAAGATATACATTGAAACTGATGTCAAACCACTTTAAAACACCTTTTGTTTCGGAACACCTAGAATCTCTCTGTGGCTTTGAAGGTACAAAGACATGATTTTAATCTGGACTATAAATTGAACAAGGAGCTGCACAGAGCACACTCCCTTCAGAGGGCAGTAAACAGATCAACACTACCTGACCAAGATTTTGATTAATGGTATTTATATAATGAGAAATACGTCTATTATTACTTCTAAATTTGCAGCCTTTCCAAATGAAATCCAGTGAAGTCCAGTTTAGCATAAACTATTACCAGGAAGGCGTAGGACAGAGCAGAGTTAGATGCCAAACTTCCCTTGTATTGAGGGAAGCAGAGTTGATAAAAGGAATGATCACTGAAATATCACTCTAGAAGTCATCGGGGATGGACAATTGTAAGCAAATGGCAGAAAAGATTTTGTTCCTGGCTGAGATGAGTACTCAAATAACAGACATGATAGCCAAGGAGGTGGCTTCTTTATTTAAATTGTCAAAGGATCCTATTTACTGTTAATTGGTTAATAATCTGTGGCAATTTCAAAACTAACACACACACACAAGCAGGATAATGCTGGTTACTGCGCTTGATTTAAAATCACAATGTGCAAGACAAGCAATAGACAGGACATATCTTGATTTTAGTAACATTTTTGACACATGATGTTCTTATAATCAAACTAGGAAAATGTGGTGTAGCTGAATGTACTATAAGATGGGTGCACAACTGGATGAAAGGATGTATTCAAACATGTAGTTATCAATGGTTTGCTGTCAAACTGTGAGAGGTGCAGGGCCACCCAGAAGATTCAGGGGGCCTGGGGCAAAGCAATTTTGGGGGGCCTTTCCATAAAAAAAAGTTGCAATACCATAGAATACTATATTCTCGTGGGGGCCACTGTGGGGCCCGGAGCCTGTGGCAAATTGCCCCACTTCACCCACACACTCCCCCCAGGCGGCCCTGGGGAGGTGCAGCTAGGGGGTCCTGCAGGGATCAGTGCTGGGTCATTAATAACTTAGATAGGGGAGTGGAGAGCATGCTTTTAAAATCTGCAGATGACACCAAGATGAGAGCGGTTGCAAGCACTTTGGGGGGACAGGATTAGAATGCAAAATGACCTTGACAAATTGAAGAATTGGTTCGAAATCAACAAGATGAAATTCAATAAAGACAAGTGCACAGTACTTCACTTAGGAAGGAAAAATCAAATACACAACTACAAAATGGGGAATAATTAGCTAAGTGGTAAGACTGCTGAAAAGGATCTGAGGGTTATATTGGATCACAAAGAGAATATGAGCCAACAATGCAATGCAGTTGCAAAAAAAGCTAATATTATTTTAGGTGTGTTAACAGGACTGTCATATGTAAGACGTGGGGAGTCATTGTCCTGCTGTATTTGGCACCGGTGAGGCCTCAGCTGGAGTACTGTGTCCGGTCCTGGGCACCGCACTTTAGGAAAGATGTGGACAAAATGGAAAGACTCTGGAGGAAAGCAACAATAATGACCAAAGGTTTAGAAAACCTGATCTGTGAGGAAAGGTTAAAAAAATTGGGTCTGTTTAGTCTTGAGAAAAGAAGATTGAGGGGGAGCTGGTAACAGTCTTCCAGTGTGTTAAGAGTTGTTATACTGGATCACAAGCTAAATATGAGTCAACAGTGTAACGCTGTTGCAAGAAAAGCGAACACCATTCTGGAATGTGTTAGCAGGAGTGTTGTATGCAAGACATGAAAAGTAATTCTTCTGCTCTACTCGGTGCTGATTAAGCCTCAACTGAAGTATTATGTCCAATTCTGGGCACCGTATTTCAGAAAAGACGTGGACAAACTGGAGGAAGTCCAGGGAAGAGCCAGAAAAATTATTAAAGGTCTAAAAAAACATGACCTATGAGGGAAGATGACAAAAACTGGGTTTCTGGAGAAGACAAGACTGAGGTGGGACATGATAACAGTTTTCAAGTACATAAAGGGTTGTTACAAGGAGGAGGGAGAAAAATTGTTCTAGTTAACCTCTGAGGATAGGCCAAGAAGCAATGGGCTTCAACTGCAGCAAGGAAGGCGTAGGTTGGACATTAGGAAAAACTAATTTTTCCTAATGCATGCATCTGACGAAGTGGGTATTCACCCACAAAAGCTTATGCTCCAATACTTCTGTTAGTCTATAAGGTGCCACAGGACTCTTTGTCGCTTTTTACAGATCCAGACTAACACGGCTACCCCATTGATACCTAACTGTCAGGCTAGTTAAGAACTGGAATAAATTGCCTAGGGAAGTTGTGGAATCTCCTTGTCATTGGAGGTTTTAAGAGCAGGTTACACAAACAACTGTCAGGGATGGTTTAGCTAATACTTAGTCCTGCCTTGAATGCAGAGGACTGGACTAAATGACTTCTTGAGGTCCCTTCCAGTCCTACAATTCTATGATAAAGAGGCAAGGAATCAATTGTTCTCCACGTCCACTGAAGATAGGACACTCAATAATAAGCTTAATCTGCCTCAGGGGAGATGTAGGTTAGATATGAGGAAAAACTTGCTAATTCTTAGGGTAGTAGGCTGCCAAAGGAGGCTGTGGAATCCCCATCGTTGGAGGTTTTAAGAACAGGCTCTTCAAACACCTCTCAGGGACAGACTTCTTCCTACTTCAGCACGGGGCCGGATGTGATGACTTCTCAAGGCCCCTTCCTGCCCTACATTGCTATGATTCTGTGTAGCGCCAGGGCTCCAGTTTCCTGAGAGAGGACATCAGTTGTCAAGTGCTATATTTCAGGAACTTCCTGCCTATAGTCTGACTCCATCAGCCCCTCCCCATTACACCCACAGAGGAGTGGGATGGCTGAGGCCTGCTCCACACACCGGTTTTGAATGGGTATAACTATTTTGGTGGCGGGGGTGGGGGAGTATGTGATTTGTTTACAGAAATGGTGATATGATACAACTCTCAGTGTGGATGCAATTATACCAGTCTAGAGATGCCTTTTGTCAGTATAGATCACTCCCCTTCACTTTTGGGTTTAAGCTATTCCAGTATAAATACATCTGTACTGATAGAACTGCGTCTACATGGGAGGGGGGGTTGCATGGCTTATCTCTAATGGTATAATAAAAGGGTTACAATTTGTGTGAGTCGACATGCCCTGAGAGAGCTAGTCAATCACAGTTCTGAAAGGAAACGAATGGTGACAAGAAAGATCCTTGTCTAGCCCTGCTGGATCTGAGCAATCAGCAGACGAAACAAAGGTAGAATAGGTGCTAGAATGAGTCACAGCCTTGGAAATTGGCCTGCCGGTGAGATGAGATGCAAGGAGCCCAGTCTATTTAGCTTCTTGAGGAGAAGGTTAAGAAATGACTTTACTGTTGCCCCTTTTGACCCGAGCAGCTGGTCAAAGCTTGGGCCCCAGTGGGTGTTCCAGCTATGAATGGAAATCAGTGTTGGTAGGTATTTCTTTGGTGCAGTTTTGTTTATTTGCAAAGAATGCACCAAGTTCTATGGCTCTGAATGTGGAAGGGACAAAATAACAGGAAACAGCTTTTTTTGCGCACAGCATCATGAGCACCCTTTCCGCCTGTACTGTCTTCAACCCAAAAACCTCTCCTCAGGTTTCTTCCAGGGTCGGCCCCCATGCTTTCAGCTGCTCCTTCACTCTCCAAGTCTTTCTTGTCTGTTCTCAGTTTCTTTTTGTTCTCCCTTCCCAAACAGATACTCTCTTCCCCCACCCCCACCCCAATCCAAATCAACACTCAATGAACGCCCCTGGGAAGGTTCACTCATTCCTTTGTCTTAGGTGGGGCGGCGACCGCCCTGCACGCTACCACCGAGCACCGAATCGGCAGGCCTCCCTCCGGCCAGGATGTAGCCACCTTCCTGAGCGGCTCCCTGGACGGCAAATTCGGCCGAGACAGGTGGGACACCGCCTCGCTCTGGTCCCGCGCCCGCAACGCCACGCGCCGACTAGGGAAGCGACTGGGCTGCCGCTGGGTCTGGAGCGAGGAGCGACAGGAGCTGGGAGTTCTGGTGCCGCAGATCGGGACGGAGGGCAGCATCACCGTCAGCCCCGGAGCCAGAGGCGTGCTGGAGAGGTCCCTGAAGGCCGCCGTCCACGCGCTCTACGTGGACACCCTGAGGAAAAAACCCGACCAGGGCAAGGCCTTCGAGGTGACCAGCAAGTGGGACTCCAGCAACCACTTCCTCCCCGCGGGCAGCTTCACCCGCTTCGCCGACTGGCGCTTCATACACCGCGCCCGGCTGAACTGCGTCCCGCTCAACGGAGCCGTCCGCCACGGGAACCGGGACAAGCGCTGCAGGAAGTGCGGGTACACCCTGGAGACCCTGCCCCACGTCCTGTGCAGCTGCAAACCCCACGCCAGAGCCTGGCAGCTGCGCCACAACGCCGTCCAGGACCGCCTAGCGAAGGCCATCGCCCCACACCTCGGTGAGATCGCGGTCAACCGCACCATCCCCGGCACCGACAGCCCGCTGCGGCCAGACATCGTCGTCACGGACGAGGAGCGGAAAAAGATCATCCTCGTCGACGTGACCATCCCGTTCGAGAACAGGACCCCGGCGTTCCGCGAAGCCCGAGCCCGCAAACTCGAGAAATACGCCCCCTTGACTGACACCCTGCGGGCGAAGGGCTACGAGGTCTACACCGACGCTCTGATCGTCGGGGCGCTGGGCGCCTGGGACCCCTGGAACGAACGTGTGCTCAGGGCCTGTGGGGTGGGCCGTCGCTATGCGCGACTCATGAGACGCCTGATGGTCTCGGACACTATCCGGTGGTCTAGAGACATTTACATCGAACACATCACCGGCCACCGCCAATACCAGGAGTGAGCCGATGTGGCTCCACGCACCCACGGGGGGGAGGGGGAAACCCTTACAACCCCCCTACCAAACCATATCCCCTGAGTCCTGAACTTACCAATCTGGATCCCACCACGTGAGGGTCACCCTGTCCCCATTACCCGGCCCGCTTACTCATACCCATGACTGTGTGTAGCCCACTCTATGAGCGATGTACCCTCACTGCCCCCCTACTATATCTTGACCCCAACCACCGTACACCCCGCATTGGGGACATTACAGGCTGTATGTATTATATGCTGAACCATAACCAATTGCCAGCGTCCCCCCATACTCTGTATGTTTCCCCCGATGACCAATGACTGACACATCAAACTCTTTGTATCACCTTTATTTAATATTTTCTAATAAACTTTTAATTGAAGGGTGAGTTCACACCTATCAACCTGAATCCCATAACAAGATTTCACCCAGCCCATAACATTAAGTCTCTCAGCACCTACACAGAAGAAAATTTCTAATAACAGAAGGCTTTTGGATGGCCCAATGATGAGGGCATTAGCATTGTACTTGGGAGACAGACCCAGGATCCTTGTTCCACAACAGACTTCTTATGTGCCCTTGGGAAGGTTCCTTAGCCTCTCTGTGCTTCAGTTTCCCATAGATAAAAATGGAGAAAATAGTACTTCCCTCCTTCACTGGAGAATAAATACATCAAAGCTTGGGAAGCTGTAATGATGAAAAGTCCTGCATAAGAGCTAGACGAACACAGAACAAGATCCAATGGCTGGAAGTTGAGGTTAGAAAAAATGAAACTGTAAATAAAGTGCAATTTTTTATGAGTGAGTGAAATACAACCCGAGGTATTTGGTGCCAACCCTGCACATGATCCCAGGGCTCCCCATCCTTACTGATGCCTCCACCGAGGTACAAACATGTTTGGGGATAGATCAGTGCCCAAGGGATGTTCCCATGACTCGGAAAGGTTCAGGAAGCCGAAGAGGAAGAGAGGTCTCCTGCCAACCAGGGCTCATCAGACTTAGAGAACTAGGCATGTGCCTCTGCTGTGAATGAGACAGAAAAAAAGGGTCTTCTGCTAGGTTCTCTTCCTGTGGAGCCCTAATCATCTGCAATCAAGATGCTAAGCTAGAAACAGGGTCTCTGGCTTTACTGTGTCTGATCACAATAACAATCAGCTGCTTCTCTGCCAGAGTTACTGAGAAGAGAAGTGAACTCCATTGACCTGGTCTGGAGTCATGGCCAGAGAAATAGAAGCCAAAGAAAACAAGCTGGGATTCATTCAACTCTGATCTGATTGTAGTGTGCAGGACAGCCAGGATCCCTCACAGACCAAAAGGACTGCAGGTGAGGGGATGCCTAAGAGAACACTGATCTGGAGCTCATTGGAGCGGGAAGAGGATTTCACATGGACACAGATGCATAAATTAGGGTCTCCCAGCGATCTCGGTTCAGTTATTATTAGAAAGCATGTTCTACTGGAGATGCAGGCTCTGCCCCATGGTGGAGCCGGGATCTTTATAGCTGTGGCTTGTGCCACTATAAAATAAGAGACGGACAGAGAGAAAGAAAGAAACTGGCCAGTCTCTCCAAGTGCCTCAGTGATTAGGGGTTAGTGACTAGCCCACTTGGGAATGAAGCTAGGTTCCTCCATCAGGATGGCTTCACTCTGGAGAAGAAGACACATGTTCTCCTGGGTCAAGAAAATTGATTGATTACTGGCGGCTCAAAGGACCAATGACTGAGTGCTGGACATTAGCCATTTAAATAAACAGTAGGCAGCCAGTTGGACAGGGGCCAGTTGAATAACCAGCACCAAGCTAAAAAAATACAGTAAGCGAGTAAATTTAGTAACCTGAAGAGAAACATTCCTCTACCAAGCAGCATGCAAACAAGCCAGACGGGGATAGAGAGCTGACACAGTTGCTTGTTGGCCGTTTGATATTTGATGGCCAATGGCCAACTGGCTGCCAGTTGGTTATTTGCATTGGAACAGGAAACAAATTTTTCTCCTATTTATACTGCTTACCTCAGGAATAAACTAATTACTGTTGTAAAATCCCATTCCCACAGTGTCCAGCACACATCTGTAACCCCTGGAAGGGACACACGAGCACCACTTGCCAGCTGGACCGTCCGAGCTGAATGGCTGAAACCCAATTTGCTTTTAGCTGGCTTTCCACACTGAACGCTGAAGCAAAAGTCTTGCTGCAAATACCTCCACCAGATCGACTGTTTACCGTCTTCATAAACAAATTGCTCCACAAAACACTCTTCCCAAACTGTCCAGCACACAGCGAGGACACCAGGGAACCATGGAAGGGAAGCTGGGAATAACTGACTGCCTTTTCAGCTCCTGTGGCCAAAGACAGGGTCAGCTGCTACAAGCATCCAATGGAGCAGTAAGTATGTCAATGGACTGGCTCCCGAAGAAATGGGAAGGTCGCTCCCACTGTGCGGTGTCTCAGAAGTACCACTAGGTAGCAGTGTTTTAGACTATGATTACTTAGAGCCCTAGCATCAGTCGCTGCTAAGGTGATGAGCTGTGGAGAGTCACTGGTGATGCTTCAGTATAAGGCTTCCAGCGACCAGGCACGTCAGAGAGGCTGGCAACACCTAGCAGGAGGCTGTGGTGGAAGCTGTGAGATCTCTTTAGCGTGCATGCAAATCCAGCTCCCCACCATGCACGACGCATGTAAGAGTGTGTAAAGTCAGATTGTCCCCCCGAGAGCCATCTCAAACACTGGGGCAGGCCCAGGCGTTTAGCCTCATCCCTTACAAAGGGGCCCAACAGGCCTGGCAGAAGATCCTGAAGGCACAGTGCATTGTGGGCCATGCAGCGCACAACACGTGGAAAGGGAATGGAATTTATGATGTCATTACAATGTTGTCAACTCTCATGACATTATTATGAATCTCACAATATTTAGTGATTTTTCTTAAAGACCCAGCTCCTGGAGTCATGTGAATCCAAACATACATCAGCTTTTTTTTTTTTTAAGGACGTTTCTAGCCCTTTTGGTTGCTGAAAATGGTTTGAAACATCATTTGAGTGTATCCTAACATGTCCAACCCCAGACAATAAATAAAAAACTCAAAACGCATTTTTAATCTCATGATTTTTCAACCAATCTCATAATTTTGTTGGGCCTGATTTCTGAAGGGTTGTGGCTGGCCACACTATAGTTATAACACTCTCCAACAACTGCAGCACTTCCCACTGTCACCCACCCACTAATCTGCCCACCATGGCCCCTCTTCAATACGTGTTATAAGGACAATATGCTGTAATCAAGCCAGAAATCTCCTACTTCTTCTGACAAGGCTATTCCCTTCCCAGGCCCTGTGTCTGAGCCATATCCCAACACCTGAGCAGGCTCCTTCCGGTCTCACTCTCCCCTCCCTGCCAGTGACAATCCTACAATCCCAAGCCTCACCACTATGGAAAACCCTGTCACCTCCTCTCCCATATGGGGGTTGCACAGAGAGGAGACAAAGCAGTGGTTGTGCTCTTCTAAGATCTGCCCATGAACAAAGCTCTGCTCATGTGAAATGCCACTCATAACAGATCAAAATACGAACATGTGTGTCCGTGGGGCCCCAGGCATCGCTTCCCCTCAGGGGGGCTCAGACGTGCTGCTGGGCTCTGCTAGATTCCTTGGATTATGCTCCTAGAACAAAAGGGAAAAATTGATGATTCTCTCCCAAGTGCTACCAAAATAAGCTGTTGCTGCCAGCAAATTGTGCAGCTCTTCCCGATAAGCTCCACCCTCTCCTTTCCTACATGAGCTATAAGACTATAACAGGGCTCAAAAAAGAACTAGATAAGTTCATGGAGGATAGGTCCATCAACAGCTATCAGCCAGGATGGGCAAGTTTGGTGTCCCTAACCTCTGTTTGCCAGAATCTGGGAATGGGCGATGGGCTGGATCACTTGATGATTACCTTGTCTGTTCATTCCCTTTGAGGCACCTGGCATTGGCCACTGTTGGAAGAGCCATTAGCGATTATCTTTGAAAAGTCATGGAAGACGGAGACATTCAAGAAGACTGGAAAAGGGCAAATATAGTGCCCATCTAGAAAAAGGGGAATAAGGACAACCCAGGGAATTACAGACCAGTCAGCTTAGCTGCTGTACCCAGAAAGATAATGGAGCAAATAATTGAGCAATCAATTTGCAAACATCTAGAAGATAATAAGGTGATAAGTAACAGTCAACATGGATTTCTAAAGAACAAGTCATGTCAAACCAACCTAATAGCTTTGTTTGACAGGGTAACAAGCCTTGTGGATGGGGGGAAGCAGTAGATGTGGTATATCTTGACTTTAGTAAGGCTTTTGATACTGTCTCACATGACCTTCTCATAAACAAACTAGGGGAATACAACTTAGATGGAGCTACTATGAGGTGGGTGCATAACTGGTTGGAAAATCGTTCATGAGAGAGAACAAGCATCTTTTTGCAACCACAAATAACTCAAGGTGTTTTGCACAATTAAAGATATCCAGTCCAGTCTATTGATGGGCAGCAAGCTGGCCTGGGAAGTGGCAGTCCTAAAGAGGACCGTCCACCAAAGTTACCAGCAGATGAAAGAAGCGGGTATAATGGAAAGTGTTTGCAACCTTTATAAGTGGTCTGACATGCACAGAGTAGAGCAGAAGAATTACTTCTCGTGTCTTGCTTACAATACTCCTGCTAATACATCCCAGAATGATGTTTGCTTTTTTTGCAACAGCGTTACACTGTTGATTCATATTTAGCTTTGATCCACTATGGCCCCCAGATCCCTTTCTGCAATGCTCCTTCCTAGGCACTCCTTTCCCATTTTGTATGTGTGCAACTGATTGTTCCTTTCTAAGTACAGTACTTTGCATTTGTTCCTATTAAATTTCATCCCATTTACTGATGACCATTTCTCCAGTTTGTCCAGATCATTTTGAATTTTAATCCTATCCTCCAAAGCACTTGCAACCCCTGCTAGCTTGGTGTTGTGCGCAAACTCAATAAGTGTGCTCTCTATGCCATTAGCTAAATCATTGATGAAGATATTAAACAGAACCGGACCCAGAACTGATCCCTGAGGAACCCCACTCATTATGCCCTTCCAGCATGACTGCGAAACACTGATAACTACTGTCTGGGAACGATTTCCCAACCAGTTATGCAGCCACCAGGAGCAGGTGACTTACCCCAGGTCAGTGCAATGCAGTGCAGAGCAAAGGATGCTCAGGGGACGGTCCCAGAGGGCTGAGAGCGGCATGTGCAGGAATGGCCGTGGCATGTGTGGTCATGGGGTAAACCCCAGAGTCTCTTCAGCATCAGAGAAAGGGGCAGTGGATCGTTTTGGGGAAGGAGGCAATAGGTGTGCAGAGAGGGGAAGTTAGCTGCATGTGGAGCTGCTGTCTCATGAGCTTTGCAAGGCAGTTGGCTGCAGGGGCAAGTTGTGGAGGCCATGCGGTGGCTCCTCGACTGGCCAGCAGAGGAAACACGGGTATTAGATCCTGGAGAGTGGGGCTGGGCTCGGGTTACCATAGTGTGCACCTCTTAGAGCGGGATCAACTCTGTTTGACTGGGGGTCATTTCAGAGGCCTGTGGCAGCCACGGCAGTATCAATACCAGTAGTAATCCTGACCTGCCCCAGGCTTTGCGTTTCAAGCTTCGGTCTCAAGGCCCACCATGAAAGAGGGGATGGCGGCTATTCCAAATGACAGCAAGTCACACTGAGGAAGGAAGGGAGCCGTGTGATCCAGCCTTGGCCTCAGAGTCAGGGGGTCTGCACTGCACTGACCTGGGGTAAGTCAGGCTCCGGGTGTACCTCAGTTCCCAGCTAGATGCCCCACCTCCTGAAGGCACTGTAAGGATAAATACAGGAATGTTTGGGAGACACTCAGTCTAGGGCGATTGAGAACTGTAGCCATGGGATAGATGTGGTATTTTCATGCAATATCCTTGGGGGCTCTCGCTGGAGTAAGTTTATGTATCATTGTGGGGCAGGGACTGGCTGTAATTCCATGGGGCAAGGTGACTCCAGCTCTCCAGGAACCGAGAACGGTGGGAGGTGATTAGGCAAATTCATTCAGGCTGTAGCAGCTCCAGAGAGGTCCCACCAGCTGGAGAGATCAGATATGCTGTTTCAAACTGGATTGTCCAGAAATTAACAGGCAAAGAAAGGACTTTGAGATAAATAGTCTGAGTTTAAACTGACTCAGGGCCTGCTTTCAGATCCAGCAACCGGACAGAACCTCTTGTTCAATGGGGGAGGGGGCCTGATCCTTCCTGGGAGGGATTAGAAGGACTGTGGTCTCCTGAGGCTCCATAAGATTGATGGGTGACTTCTGGTAAGCCTTTACCACATGAATAGGAATTTTTATTGTTTTTAATATGTTTTCTCTGTAATGCTTTCACCTTAAGAATACATGTGCTTGCTTAGAAAGGGCTGTGTGGTAATCACAGTGTGCATAGTCTTCAAAGAGAGAGCAAGGTACAGATGCTGACCTGTCTAGGCAGTCTGGTTTGCTGGAACTAACACAGTGTAGGCAAGGAACTATGCAGCCTGGATAAACCCAGTTAGGAGAAGAGAAATGTGGGTCTCCACCCAAGAGGGGTGACGGCTGAGGAGCTGGAAGTCTAAAAGTGGGACCCTTCCTGGACCAAAAGGGGGAAATACAGGTACGATTTCTCTGAACTGTTACAATAAGCATCGAGCTAGGTAGAAATTGTAGCTGAATATACTCCTCAAGAGAGTGACTGATTAAGTTGCCTCTTAGGATTGTAGTGAGTCAGTGTGATCCTACTGCTGACCCACAGTATTTCTAGGGTTGTAACATTAAAGTAATTTTGAATATATGCATGGCTGAGACAAAACTCTGTGTGCAGGTGGAGTTGACTGGAAACTTACCAGTAACTTAGTGTAAGGAAAAAGCTTACAAGGCTGTTGCTGTTGTTACAGAATGAAGCATTAAAGATCCAGGAATTTGCAGGGGAAGATGCTGCTGCATGTACTCCAGCTGAGACTGATAACTTTGCCGCCTCCTCCTTGATGTTGATGGGGGAAGATTCTGCTTCTGGCCTTACTGAAATCTAGTAGCCTATTCACTTAGATGCCTGTGGAGGCCCCACTGAGGCAAGGCTACTGATGGGGCAGGAGCCAATCCAGGGCTCTTTTGGTTTGGGGACACATGATCAAATAATCTACCAATGGGAACTCATCAGGCCTTGACACATGCACAGTACCACTCATTGCATTGGCTTCTTTGGCCAATAGAATTACAGTCTGCAAATGCACTAATGAGGAAGAGAGATGGTTGTGTAAATCACCTCTGATGTCACAGTAACACTCCTCATGTTCAGAGCCCATTATGGGTAGAAGCAAAGCTAGCAGAGGTCTGGATGCCTGTAAAAATCTTGCTCTGCCCCCGCAGTCATTGCAGTGCCAATGAGATTGCTCCCCCCACACAAGTGCCTGGGATCTGGTGGAGCCCAGGGTGAAATTCTTGGACTGGGGGAAGCCTTTCTCGGTGGAACAAAATAACATCGTGAGTTTCGGCTGTTTCTGAGGGGAGCTGGGCACCCATTTCAATGAGAGTTGGGAACCTAACTCCTGTAACCATCATTGAAAACCCAGTCTTAAGCCATGGCACTTTTGTAGCACAAGACAAGCCTCCTAGATGTGCTGCCCTCCCACCAGGAAAGCACCTGAATGACGGAAACTGCCATGATACCCTGACCTGCCTTTGAAGAAACTATGGGTACGTCTCCACAGCAAAAAAATCCCACCCCGTTGCAGGGGCGGATTAACAAATTTGCTGCCCCTAGGCCCACAAAAAATTGCCAATCCCCCCCGCCTCCCCACACCAGCTCACCTCCACTCCCTCGCGACAAGCCTGGGAGAGAGGGGGGAGAAGAAGAGTTGTTGCGCACTCGGGGGATGGTGGAGATGGAGTGATGGTGAGCTGGGGCAGGGAGCGGTTCCCTGGCACCCCCCAGAAGAGTTACTCCCCGCACCTGCCAGCCCCAGGTCACCTCCACTATCACCCGAGTATGCCGATACTCGCTTCTCCCTCCCCCGCCCCCAGCGCTTTCGTGCGGCAAGCCTGGGAGGAAGGAGGGAAGCGCGGTGCGCCTGGGGGAGGAGGCGGGCCGGGGATTTGGGGAAGGGGTGGAGTTGGGGAGGGGGCATGTGCAAATTTGCCACCCTAGCCCTAGGCCTTGTTGGCCTAGGTGATAATACGCCGCTGCCCCCCTGGCAGTGAATCTCGGAGCCTGAGTCACTGACTCAGGCTTGCAGGGCTCCTAATAACAGTGGAGGTGTTGGGGCTGGAGCCCACATCCAAGCTACTTGCCACATTTCAGAGCCCAAGCTCCAGCCCAAACTGCTAGTTTTAGCCCCGTCGCAGAAGCCCAAGTTAGTTGACCCAGACTCTGGCTCGGGGGACGTAGGTCTTGAACCTGGTCTATACGGTAAGCACCAAGCTGGCACCCAGGGACCTGCTACTTGTCAGAATAGGAGCTAAACTCCAACTGAGGACCCCAGACCTGGAATCTGATTGACACAAGGCTGGGGGATCCTGACTGGTTCCCAGCACAGGAACAGGAAGCTGTCCATATAACTGAGTTCTCTCTGCTCGGGAGCACTTCCCCCACAATACCTACTCCCACTGCCTGACTCTGATCTCCTGGTAACCTGACCCTGCCTGACACCAGACCTCGGATTCAGACTCTGATCTCCCAACTCTTACTCTGACCACTTGGTCAGACTGCCCATGTCCTGGTTGTGACCCCAAGACTTGCTGTTGCAGGACACTCACCCCATAACATCTACCCTGCCTAAGGGTTAGATAAGGATCCAGTGCCCAGACAGTGTTACGGTTTGTGATGACAGGCAGGAGGTACCCCCAGCACCATCCCAGTGTCCTCGCTGGAGAGCAGTAAGCTTACAGAATGCAGCTTCAAGGGATAGGCAGACTATCCCTCCCAAATACACAGGCCATCTGGCTTTGCTAGCTGTCACAAACGCAATGATGCCAGGCAGTGGGAAAGGCATCCAAGCAACTGTAGCCAAATGAGCTGTAATGTGACCAAGCCTAAGAAACCCAGTGTAAGGAGCCATAAATAGCTTCTGTGCTGCCTGGCAGAGAACGGGGCCTGGCATATCTGTGCCATAGCTTGGTCTGTGCTTGGTTGCAGCAGGCTGCTGCCCAGCTACCTGGAGATGGAGCGTCTCGCAGGCTGGCCTCTCTGGAGTGCATCTGAAGGACATGGGCACAGAGGGGCAGCCCATGCACAGGTGCTGCAAACAGTCCCCAGTTTGCTAGGGCAGGGCATGGGGAATTCACAGTATATGCAAGTTCAGATCCATCTCATGGGGAGGGCCAGGGGGCAGAGCCAGCTGCCAAAGGACCTTTGACACCAGCCTCAATCTGCACTCAGAGCAACTCCACTAGGTGCTGCAGAGGGCCCACGCAGCCAGGGACAGGTTGCTGCTCCCAAGGACAGGGACATTCTCCGTGGCCAACCTGAAAGAAACCAGCTAGGAAGAGGCACGGTGTCTCCGGCTGTCACTCTGACACAGGGAGCATTGCCGGGGCATGAGCAGAGCCGCATCACAGCTCTCCCGGGAGCAAAGCTGGACAGCCCGGAGCAGAGTGCAGAGAGGCGACTCGTCCAGCTCCAATCAGAGCCACAGTTTGGATAGCACCTGTCAGCAGGAGGCTGCAGAGTGCAGTGGATGGCCCAGCGGCGTTTTAATCTGAGGGTGCAGGGTCAAGTCTCCATTCTGGTGGTGATGGGCTTTTTCAGGGAAGTTCTCTGGCCTGTGTCTGCAGGTGGTCAGACAAGATGATCCCATTGGCACCTGCTGGCCTTGCAGTGTATGAATTCCACTCCCTAGAGAACAGCTGAGCAGCCTTACTCACGGAAGAGAGCTCTGCTGCACAGTGATCAAAGCAAGTCGTGGGGGCGTGAGTTGGTCTGGCCAGAAAAGCCAGAGTGACTGGCTGTCATGGTCACTGGAGGGGGCACAACGGACCCTGCGTTCCGATTCAGCACTGGCCATTACATGCCTGGCAGGGCCCAGCCTGAGCTTGCTGGGTGCTCATCCCTGCAGAAGTGCTGCTCCCAAGCAGACTGCAGCCAGAGATAGGCTGCCTGTGCACTGAGAAAGGGGCTACTCTTGAGGCTGCAAAATCTCCCCGCCTGTCGTCCACTGTCACTGCTCCTGCCTGGCTTCCCAGCCACACTCTGCTCCTCACACGCACTCACTCACCTGCCTGGGACGTCCCACCCCCAGGAGGGACAGGACCTGGGGAGGTGTGGGGGATGGAAAAGACAGAATTCTAGGCTGGATACATAGGGATGGGGCAGGCTGGGAGAGCAGGGCCAGGATGACAGCAGCACGCAGAGAAGGGGAGAATGGAACAGGACAAGGAGAGACACAAAGGGGTGGGAGAGGGACTGGGGCTGCACAGGGAGAGCAGGGACACAGAGTGCTGATGGGGCAGGCTGATCTAGTGGATAGGAGTCCTGGCTCAATCCTCCGCTTGCTGGGAGAACTATGCAAGTCACCCTCAGTGCCACAGCTTCATCAAGAACAATTGCACTCTGCCGTCTCAGAGCGAGGTGAAGGCACCTTGAGCCAGTGGCCAAGTATGGATGCTCTTGGATGTAGGGGAGAGGATCCAGTGGAAGAGCTGCCCTCCGCCCTTCACCCCCTCACTTTGCAAAGAGCCTGATTGACAGAGCCCTTCCAAAGTGGGCACTGGGTACCAGGCAGGGTGCCCAAGGGACGTTCCCATGTCTTAGCTATGGGCTCCGACAGGGGCTCAGAAGTTGTCTGAACCCTGTGACATTTGAAGTATTTCTGAGCTGGCAAATCCAAGCTGAGCAGAACTCCAAATCACACCCCACCTGGGAACTGTGACTCCAGGCAGCCTCAGGATGGAGACAGCATTTCCCCAGCTCGTGGACTCCAACCAAGCTGGACAAGGAAACTGGTGGGAGGAAGTTGGCCTAGACACTCCAGCAGCTTTGCATGGCTCTGGCAACTGAAGCAAATGCAAACCCAGCTTAACTGGCCATGTGCACCAGCTGCTCTGTCCAGCCCACAGGGGCATGAGGCAGCCAGATCGCACTGGTGAATCCAGCCCTGAAAATCAAACGAGATTTAAAACTGATTCACCTGATCTGCAAATCTGGAGAAATATCCCACCGGAACATTTGCTCTGGGTTTCTTGCTCAGGGAGCAGCAGGAAAATGGTAATAATTTTTAAACATGAAAATTCCCAGACAAAAAGGGTTGTTGAATTGAAGTTAAAGTTGAGACTACAGATATCTCAGTAATTTAGGTCAAATACGTTATAAGGCTGCCGCAATTATCCCCAAATCAAGCATTATAAACCCAGTAATTTCAGAATGAAGAGTAAATTTAAAAGCAATTCATAAATGTTAAGATCAGGGAATGCACCTGAACCACCTTAACTCTGCCCTGTAGTGACACCAGAGAGACAAGAAAACACCTACCGTGGCTTTAAATATCAATGGAATCTAACATGAAACTCAGACTCTTATTCTTGTATATGTGGTTATTCCAGGGGTTTGTCTGCAGCCAGGGGCAGTCACGGTTCCCAAACCACAGAAGTGCTTTCCTGGAAAATGGCGGATGGGAGAAGTGATCCTCCCTCAGCCCCCACTTTCTGCAGACTGAACTTGGGACAAGCAGGCCATGAAAGAGCCCAGAGGGGTGGAGACAGCTGCCTCCAAAAGATGTCAGAGGTGGTGGAAGAACTCTGCAAGCTACCAGCTCTCCCTGCGTCAGGAAGCAGGTGAAGAGAGGCCCTAGGATCTGATGGGCAAGGGGGAGTCAGATAGCGGAGCAGTGACATCCCAGCTCAGCACATGGTGCTGGATGTAACCTGGGCAGGGCTCTGCCCATTCACAGGGGGCATGGCTGGTGGAAGAGGGTGGGACTCTGCTGCAGTGAGCAGAGTCGCACCTGACTACGTCAGTGGAGAGCTGGGCTCCAGGTGTGTCACCCCTGGGAGCAGCATGTCCTAACCCTGGTGAACTGAAACAGGGCCAAGTGCTCCCCACTTCCCCAGTGGGACCTGCCGGGGGCATCCATCCCTTAGGGAAGAAAATCTGATGTGCATGCAGATTGGCCCTTAGTCCTCTAGGGCCGTACCCTGAGCCCGTCACCTGGTATCAGAGCACCTGTCCTATTCTTTGTCCTCTCGCTGAGTTTGGTCTCCTCTTGTTGGCAGGTGGCTCATGAGATCAGCATCTTTCAACAGTCCCAGGTAAAGTCCAGGCCCACCAGGGCACCCAGAGTGCTGGGAAGCCTCCAATTCCCACCTGCTGGTTGGTGTGTTTGAGTTGAGGGTACAAATGTATCTGTGCCTCAATCGTGAGGCAAGCCGCCCTGTGCTGTGGGCACAGGCTCGGACGCAGCGGCCCTCCCTGGGGGTTATTGCTGATATTCGGGTAATTAGGCCTTTCCATCATTTGTTTTGCTTGGGACAGGGCCAAAGCCTATGAACAAAATCCCCCCCATGTACCTTACCCTGCTGACAACCGGATATTACATCTGGTTTGAATATGGCAAGTGGCTGCGGAGTTGAAGACTTTGCGGAGCAGATTGAAATACAACACACGACCCTGCTTATCCAAGGCTCCCAGTGCCATGTGGCACAGCACAGTTCCATTACACTGCAGGCCCCCGCTTCCCGAGCCTGCTCCCGCAAGGCTCCCTCCCTGTCATATCAGCATCCAGCCGCTCCAGCTGGCCCTTGCCCCAGCCAGCGCTGGAGGGGAATTGCTGCAGTCTGGGTGGCTGCACTGGGGTCTGATGGGGGAGGGCAGTGTTCTCGCAGGTTGGTTCTAGGAGATGCTCCAATGCAAAGATGATTGTGAGCAAAATGGATAAAAAGGGGTCACGGCTGGGTGGGATAGGAGTGGATAAGAGACATGAACAGATAAAGAGGGAGGGCCAGGGAAGTGTGGGGGGTTCATTGTTCTCCTCCTCCCCAAAACCAAGGGCCAGCCTGTGCACAGCGGTGTGGTTGTGGGGGACTGGGATCAGGGGTGGGGGGCAGCTGACCCAAAATAGCTGGTTCCGGGGTGGAACTCCAGAGCAATAGTGAACGTGGCCATTAGTATTTATCATGGGACATTGTGGACTGGATCCTGCAAAATTGCCAAGCACCCTCCATTACCAGTGACTCCAGAGGGCACTGAGGCACTGAGGACACAGATAAGCTGTTTTATGGCCTGCTAATTTGTACTGTTTAGAGCTTTTAACAGGGAATAGTGGCCAATTCCCCAGCCAGTGACTGGTCAAGAGAAATCCCTGATGGTGTCATATAAATTATTACAGATAATACACATGATCTTAGCCAAAAGGCGATTACTAAATACTGCATCTACTCTGTAAATATGCGGGTAAATGTTTGAAAAACACAAATAAATAGTGGATGGCTGGAGCAGCTGCATCTGAGCCTCTCCAGTCCCTGAAGGAAACAATCCACATTTTAAACGAATGTGTAAATATGTAACCTGCCTCCATCCCCCGCCAGCTCGGCGCAAGGAATCCTTGGAACCAGCCCAGTCTCTCAGCTGCACAGTTACGGTTTAACAACATCTATAAATACATTTCATCTGTACAACAACTGCACAAACAACTACTCACCTGACAGGCAGGAGTCCCCCGAGAAGCTGCTGGCTCAGTGGGATGCTTGTGTGCCCCCAAACAGCCAGGGAAGGGGCGCCTGGCTTCGAAGAACACAGCCAGGGCATTTTACACACACATACACTCATACACACACACACATACACACGCACGCACACACAGCCCAGAGACTCCCAAACAAGACTCACCCTCTGCCTCCTTTTTCTACCCTCCCAGGGGCCTCTGCGCGGACACTCTGCTCTGGCTTCCCCTCCTCCTACCGGCTGTTGGGGAGACTGACACCAACCTCCCCTCCTAAGCTGCCTGGGGCATCTCTAAGAGAGCCCACCACCTAAACTGCCAAGGGACCCCTGTGGGACAGACACGAATGCTCACACACTCAAATTCCCCCCTCCCTCCCAGCTGTGATTATGTATGGGCATGCTCTGGGCTTCAGTGGTTCACCCTTAGGGTTATAGAATGGCATCAGCCACGCTAGGTCTGTCTCTCTGAAGGAAAGAACTAACCGAGAAAGAAGGAGTTTGCTGCTGATCTGCAGCTGGTGCCTTCATGAGAGACTGTGTCAGGTCTAAACTGAAGGCCAGCACTCTTGCAGGTAATTCCTCGAGGGCTTACAGGGGAAAGAGTCACAGGCAGGCAATGCACCCAGCAGCATGAAGCCCAATCCTCTGCCTGCAGACCAGGAAAGTGTTGTCCAGACTGAGAGAGAAACATCTTAGACCTCGTCTTAACATATAAAGATCACAGAATTAAAAATGAATAGGAGAATAGGTACAAGCAATCATGACTTGATCACATTTCTATTGTGCAAGCAGAATAAAGTCCAGACCAATAATATGTATCCTTGGTGCTTTAATAATGCCTAATTTCACAAAGCTGAAAACAGTTATGGGCCAAAGCAGCTGGGAGGAAGAATTGAATCAGAAAACCATTTATGGTCATTGGGAATCATGTAAGAACACCTTGCTAGATTGTGTCCACAATCAAGGCCGAAGGCTGTGTTGATTAAAAAAAGATGTGGTGTAGCGGGGACGTGAAGGCAGCTGTAAAAAAAAAAATGGTAACAAATGGAAAAAAGGGGAAGTTGACAGTAATGAATATAAACCAGAAGTGAGGAATTGTAGAAGGTTGATAAGAGAAGAAAAGGGACACAAGGAGAAATCTAGAGTCAATGGAGCTAAGGACAATAAGAAGGAGGTTTTTTTAAGTATATTAGGAACAAAATATATATACTAGTCCATTAGTAGATGAAAATGGTAGAATTATCAACAATAATGCAGAAAAGATAGACATGTTCAATGTATATTTCTGTTCTGCATTTGGGAAAAAAGCAGATTATATATTCTCCTCATATGGTGATGCTAACACTCTCTTCATTCCCCTAGAATTTCTGGAGGCTGTTAAATAGAAGCTACTAAAGTTAGACATTTTTAACTCAGCAGGTCCAGATAACTTCCATCCAAGTGTTTCAAAAGAGCTGGCTGTCTTGCCATTAATGTTGATTTTCATTAAGTCTTGAAGCATCAGGGATGTTCCAGAGACCAGCAGAAAGCTAATTTGGGCCAGTTTTTAAAAAGGGTAAACAGGATGACCCAGATAATTATAGGCCTGTCAGCCTGACACTGATCCCTGGAAAGATAATGGAGTGGCTGATACAAGACTCAATAAAGAATTAAAGGAGGGTAATGTAATTAATGCAAATCAAGATGGGTTTATGCAAAATAGATCTGGTCAAACTAACTTGATATCTTTTTTGATGAGATTACAGGTTTGGTTGATAAAGGTAATAGTGTTGATGTAATATACTTAGAATCCTGTAAGACTTAATACCACATGTCATTTTGATTAAAAAACTAAAACAATATAAAATTAATACGCCACACTTTAAATGGATTAAAAACTGGTTAATAGATAGGTCTCAAAATGTAACTGTAAATGGAGAATTCTCATCGAGCCGTTGTGTTTCCAGTGGAGTCCCGCAGGATTGGTTCTTGGCCCTGTGCTATTTAACATTTTTATCAAAGATCTGGAAAAAGACATAAAATCATCACTGATCAAGTTTGTAGATGACATGAAAATTGGTGTAGTTGTAAATAACAAAGAGGACAGGTTGCTGATTCAAAGGTATCTGGATTGCTTGATAAACTGAGAGCAAGCAAACAATATGTGTTTTAATATGGCTAAATGTAAATGTATCCATCTAGGAACAAAGAATACAGGCCATACTTATAGAATGGGGGACAGTATCCTGAAAAAGATTTGGGGCTATGGTGAATAATCAGCTCAACATGAGCTCCTAGGGTGACGCTGAGGCTAAAAGAACTAATGTGATCCTTGGATGCCTAAACGGGAATCTTGAGTAGGAGCAGAGTGGTTATTTTACATCTCTTATTTGTCCCTGTTGTGACCACTACTAGAATCCTGTGTCCAGTCCTGGAGCCCACAGTTCCAGAAGGACGTAATGAATTAGAGAGGGTTCAGAGAAGAGCCATGAAAATTATTAAAGGATTATTTTGGGGCAGATCTCTCGCCTGTGTCATACAGGAGGTCAGACTGGATGATCACAATCGTCCCTTCTGACCTGGAAATCTACAAATCTGTGATGTGTCCTCCCAGGGAAGGAGCTGTCCATAAACATCCACAAAGCTCCCTCATTGCCGTCTTTCAAAACCCTCCTTTGCTGTGATCTTGCAACAAATTTGGCAACGGTTAGGCATGGTGAGCTGAGACCACTGCCCACCATGATGGTCTGTATAACCTCCTTGTTCTCGCCCGTCTGTCTGTCTCCTCCCATTGTCTCTTGTCATACTCAGATTGTGAGCTCTCTGGGCAGGGACTCTCCTCTGGTTCTGTTTGTACAGCGCCAAGCACCAAAGGGCAATGGTCAGGGGGCAGGAGCTACTCCAGAGAGCTGCACACACAGCAGGGAATCTAAATGTACTGGAAGTCCCACTTGGTGCAGTGGAGCAGATGCAGGACTTGATAGGGGAGAAAAACTGAGCGCTGAGAAATAACCATCAGAACGGCAGCTCCAGGGAGGTGTCAGAGAGCTGGATTGCACCCACACTCCTGAGCATGGTGGGGGGTGTCAAACTGCTACCCACTTCATAGATTCCTAGATCATCCAGTTGGATCCCCTCTATATCTCGGGCCTGAGAATCTCACCCAGGTACCCCGGCATTGAGCACTTGTGTTTGGCTAAAGCCTCTTCCAGAAAGGCAGCCAGTCTGGATTGGAAGACTTAACTTGGAGACTCCAGCACTTCCCTTGGCAATCTGCCTTAGTGGTTAATGAGCCACACTGGAAGGAAATAACATGTGCCTTGTTTCTCATCAGAATTGGTCTGGTTAAGCCTCCAGCCATTGGCTCTGCTTTCCAGTGCTGGCCCGAAGAGACCTTTAGGGCCCAGGATTTTCTCCCCATCAGGGTGGAATCAAATCACCGCTTGATCTTTTTTGAGAAGTAACACAGATCAAGCTCCTAACATCTCTCACTCTCTGGCATTTTCTTCAGCCGTTGAATCATTTTCTTGGCTCTTTTGAGCTCCCTGTGCAATTTTTCAACAAGGTTACAGAGTCTAAAGCCCTCACTCAGTCTACAAGCAAGAACACAGATTGTGCCAGAGTTCCAGCCACACTCTGCCCAGAGTCCTGGGGGATGGATTTTGTTATATCCTTGGGGGCACCAGTTTAGGAAGAAATCACTTGAGGCCAGAGAGCAGACAGCTAACAAAACTACCATTTATTGACAGATACAGAGCTAGCCTAGCCGGCTGAAACTGGCTGAGCTATCCCCTAATAATGTAACTCAGTTGCCATAGGAACAAAAACCATGACAACCAAATACACAACATATTCCTTCCACCCCTCCCCCCAATAAGAACATCCACTAAATAAAACACACACTAGACTAGAGAAGGAGGGTAGACTGCCTCCATTCCCGGCTAAACCCTGGGGATTCATTTTGCCCCATAACCGAGGGTTCGCCCTAGCTAAAGATCCAGCCGATGAGGAGGCCTTCTGTCTCTAGGTGGATTGTGGCGAACTTCTGGTGTTGTTGCACCCGAAAGTGCCATGGGCTCAGGGTTCGCAGCACGAACAGGTGAGGAGGTGGTATCAGCTCGTGCTGGGAAAAGGGGTATCTCAGCCGCCGGCAGTAATGGAGAACAGTCAGGAACAGGTGATTCATGATTCGGTGTCTCACCGGAAGAGGTAAAGTCAGACTGCTCAACTGCAGATGTGTCCTGAGGACTGGCATGACCTGGCAACAGCTGATCTACATGTCGCTGCCAGGTAAGTTTCTCTGCAGTCCGAACTGTGTAGGAAACAGGTCCTGTTTGAGTGATGATTGTGGCAGGGACCCGTTTAGCTCTGAAAGTATAATTCCGAGCCAAAACTGGTTGTCCCGGGCTAAAGGTTCGGTCTTTTGCTCTGGGTGCCCGTCTGATGACTTGATATTGCTGCTGATGTTGCACAATTTGTCGGGGTTCAGAAGGTTTCAGCAGATCAAGGCAAGTGCGCAGCTGTCGTCCCATCATGAGAAAGGCCGGGGATGCCTGGGTCGTAGCATGAGGTGTGTTTCGGTAGGAAAGTAAGAAAGTATCCAGACGCTTTTGAATGGAGTGTTATCCCCTTGCTGATTTCAAAGCGTGTTTCATTGTCTGCACAAATCTTTCAGCTAATCCGTTGGTGGATGGATGATATGGTGCTGACGTGATATGGTGTATCCCATTTGCCTTCATAAAATTTTGAAACTCCTGAGAGACAACTGCGGTCCGTTGTCGCTCACAAGTTGTTCTGGCAGACCGAAACGACTAAAGAGTCCCCATAGTTTTTGGATAGTACTCTCTGCAGTAGTGGACTGCATTATAGAGACTTCTGGCCATTTAGAATGGGCATCTACTGCCACCAAGAACATGCTTCCTTCAAGGGGCCAGCCGAAGTCAATGTGAATACAGTTGCCATGGGGTTTTCAGGCCAGTCCCATGGGTGTAGGGGTGCCCACTGGGGTGCATTCCTCACACCCTGACATGACATACAAGCTTTTGCCTTCTCTTCAATAGCACTGTCCAATCCAGGCCACCAAAAATAGCTTCGTGCAATTTCTTCATGCGCACTATTCCACAGTGACCAGAATGTAGCTGTTCTAACATCTGTGATCTCCAGTGGTGGTGGAATAATGACACGTCTCCCCCACAACAAACCAACCAGATTGGACCGATAACTCTCTGTCCTTCCTGGACATGTAGGTAACAAGGTCGGGTGAGACCGGAAGAGGTTTGTCGAGATTTTCCATGCATCACAGGTCCATAACTTGGACAATACTGGGTCAACACAAGTTGCTTCTTTATCTGAGTAGCAGTGATGGGTGTATTCTCTACCTGTTCAAAGTAGAAGATTTCCTTTTGGCAACTATCTTGATGTTTGACCGGCAAAGGCAACCTTGAGGGCCATCTGCATGCTGTGCAGAGTGGGATTTCCGATATTTGATTCATATGTGTGTGCTGAAAGTAACAATGCCCAACGTTGCATAGGACTAGCAGCTAATGGGGGAAGAATGCCTGTGTAGGGTCCAAAAATTGACATCAGAGGCGATGGTCTGTGAGAAGAGTAAACTTTCGCCCAAACAGGTACTGATGAAACTCCAAATTCCAAAAACAATTCCTAATGCCTCACGTTCGATTGGGGCGTAGTTAGTTTCTGCTTTGCTTAGAGTGCGTGAAGCAAAAGCAATAGGTCTCTCTTTCTCCCAAAGGCCATAATGTTGTGACACGACTGCTCCCACTCCATAAGCGGGAGCATCACAGGCCAATTGTAGGGGTAAGGATGGATCAAAGTGCGTTAGAACTTCAGAATTTAGCAATGCATCCTTTGCTTTGTTAAATGCAACATCACAGGCTTCAGTCCACTTCCAGGCCTTGTTCTGCCCAAGGAGCTCATGAAGTGTTTTAGCAGTGTGGCAACTGTGAGATGAACTTTCCATAATAGTTCAGTAGTCCTAGAAACGAGCGCAGCTGGCTTACATTTCTTGAGGTGGGGGAGCCTCCGTGTGGCAATAGCTTTTAACTTTTGCAGGGGCCTTATGAAGACCTGCAGAATCAATGATGTGTCCCAAATATTCAACAGAGGCCTTGAAGAAATTCACACTTGTCTTTTGCGAAACTCGTAGGCCATACTCTTCCAGTCTTTGTAGGGTAGCCTCTAAATTCTTTAAGTGATCCTCTTCATTCCTTCCAGTGACCAGGATATCATCCAGATAGCACTGAACTCCTGACAAGCCACACAAGATCTGGTCCATAGCCCTCTGGAACAGGGCGGGAGCAGACGTTATTCGAAGGGTAGGCGACAGTATCGATAAAGCCCCTTATGAGTCACAATAGTCAACAGCTCTTGGGACTTTTCATCGACATGCATCTGTAAATATGCTTGACTCAGATCAATCTCTTACTGAACTTTTTGTCCCCCAGCCAGGCCTGCGAAGAGGTCATCGATGCGGGGAAGCGGGTATTGCTCTGCACACAACACTGGGTTGACAGTGACTTTAAAATCACCGCAAATCCGGAGAGAAGCCATCTTTCTTCACTATTGGAACGATAGGAGTGGCCCATGAGCTATGGGTAACTGGTATTAGGATAGACTCCATTGGTGACCAGGCGCTCCAGGTACCTGCTTCAACTTTTTGGCCTGATGGCATATGGCCACAGTTCGGCTTTCAGATATTTTGGTGGACTGTCAGGTTTAATGTTCAATGTCACAGTGATTCCCTTCATATTCCCAAATCATCTCCAAAAACAGCAGCATGTTTCCTTAGTATAGGGTTAGACTGGTTTCTTCTTTAGTCATCCGGTGCACTTCTGCCCAGTTCAGCTGAATCTTCCCAAGCCAAGACCTACCATTAAGGCTGGGTAATTTACCTCTCACCACAAACAGTGGCAATTTAGCAGCCTGTCCATTGAGCTCCACCTTAACATCAATAGTGCCAACATGGGCACAGCTTCTCCCGTATACGTCTTTCAGAACAGTTTTTGTTGCCTTAAGCGGAAGATGCTGTAGCTTTTCTTTATACACAGTCTCGGAGACCAGAGAGACGGCTGCACCGTGTCCAGTTCCATGCGTATAGGTTTGCCATCCAACAACGGGGTTACCCAGTATTCATGTGAGCCCACTGCCAAAGACAAAACATGCAGTGGCACTTCCTCTTGCGATGAAGGGTCACCTTGATCATCCTGGGTCTGCTCTAGGGTATGCAGGGTTCCTCTTTTTGTCGGCCAGACCACAGGCCTCTTTTTCTTTTGTTTACAGGCACACTCAATGTGTCCCTTTTGCCACAGTGTCGACACACCAGGTCCTTACACCAGCATCTGATGCCTGGTGACCTGGCTTACCACAAAAGCGGTAACATTCCTTGACTCTGCACAGTTTTGTGGGTAGGTTCTTGTGACACTTTTTGCACCCTAGGGGATGCACCGATGTATTGCGCCCTCCTTGTAAGCCATTCCATGGAGACAGCAATATCAACAGCCTTCTGTAATGTAAGCTGAGCCTCTGTCAGTAGGCGCTTCCGTATAGCTTCACTGTACAGGCCACACCACTAACCTGTCACGCAGGGCATCATTTAACATCTCTAAATTCACAGTGTTCTGCTAGCTTTTTTAAAATTGCTACAAATTGTACAACTGTTTCATCTTCTTTTTGGTCTCTTTTGTGGAACCGATATCTTTCAGCAATTACCAGTGGTTTGGGAAAAAATGGGACCCCAGGATTTCCACAATGTCACTGTAAGATTTAGTCTCAGGCTTAACAGGTGTAGTAAGCTGCGTAGCAGGGAGTAGGGTTTAGCCCCTACAACACTTAAGAATATTGGCACCTTCTTCTCTTCTGTAATGTCATTTGCAATAACAAAAAGCTCAAAACGCTCAGTATACACAGGCCACTGCTCTATATTCTCATCAAAAGGTTCCAGTGGCCTGGTCAGAGTAGCCATGACTTTAGTTTCACTTTCACAGTCAGTGCAAACAAGCAGTTGTTTTTTTTCTTTACCTTGACTTCTACTTCCTTCTGTTACTGGAGCAGCACCAGAATCCCATCCATCGTTGCCACTTGTTATATCCCTGGGGGCAGCCGGTTTAGGAAGAAATCACTTGAGTTTAGGAAGAAATCACTTGAGGCCAGAAAGCAGACAGCTAACAAAACTACCATTTATTGACAGATACAGAGCTAGCCTAGCCAGCTGAAACTGGCTGAGCTATCCCCTAATAATCTAACTCAGTTGCCATAGGAACAAAAACCATGACAACCAAATACACAACATATTTGTACAAGGAACCAAGAAGGGTTGAGTTTCACCTCCCTCTGGCTGAGGTTAATTGCACGTGGTGAATGTGATGCTATGGGTATATTCTTTGGGAGAGGCTGCTTATCAGGACACTTAGTGAGGCACTAGAGGAGCACACCTGTTGGCTCAACTGGATCCCACCATGCAGGAGGCTACAGAAATGGCAGTTCCTTTGGAACAGTGCACAGAGTAACAGCAGAATCTCCAAGCCAAATGTCGGGCATCTGGAAAGTTTCCTGAATTGGGAATATGGAAGCAACACTTTGGTGTATAAATCTGGTGCAATAGGCCAGTCTGCTGGTAAAGAGGCCCACAGAGCACATCTTCAGGCAGATGACAATGGCATCTGGAGAAACTGGGAGAAGTTCCCCATAAGACAGTGGGCAGGAGGAAGAGAGAACAGTCCAGAGGAAGACAGGAGCTTGCATACTCGCTACGTCAGCAGGCTCAGACGCTTTAACCACTTGAGATGGGGTGAAAACAGGAGGTGGGATCTCACTGGTATCAGAGGCAAACTTTCCCCCTCTCATCCAGCTGGGGACCTGGAGATGCAGGCTGAACTCCATGGGCAAATAGCTAGTCTGATGTCGTTTGTGGTGGCAGGTGACTCGCCATTCCTGCTGGCTGGCACAGCAAAAGGTAACAAAGGTTCAAATAACTACACAGCCACACAAATAAGTGTGAATTATATCACCATAAAGCCTGGGGTCCAACTCATCCTGTGCAAGGGGCCAGCTCCCACTCTTCCAGCACTCCAAGAGGAAGTGGGTCACATGATTTGGTGTTGTGGCTTTTCACAAAGCTACCAAGAAAGGTGAAGTACCTAGTGGCTAGTCCTATTCCCAAAACTGCCAGTTACCTTTCTCGTGTCACTGGACACTGCAGGCCTCATCTGGCTACAGGTGGAAGCTGCGAGTGGATCAGGGTAGTCTCCTGTTGTGGGTTAGTGCAGAGTAAAACCTCCTACTGTGTTAGACAGAGAAAGCTTTACCCTACACACTGTCTCCTGCCCCATCTCTTCCCTGCACTCATGGCAGCCTGAAGACTGATTCCCAAGTGGAGACACCACTCTGTGATGGATCTGCAAAGCAGGGGACAACAACTCCCATCAGTCAGCTCCCCACTGCACATCTCTTCTTGATGGGCAGGTAAGGGACGGAGTCCTGAACCAGGACATGACTGGGCTCTGTTGGAAGCAGCAGTGCATGGCAAGCCAGGAGCTGCAGAGAAGTCAGATGCAGAGAGGAATCCTGAGGTGCTGTTCACAAAGCCATGTGTGGAGCAGGCTGTCACTGCCGGACGTCACAGTGGAGTGTAGGTCTGAGGGGGATTCATGGAAGAGCAGCAGCAACTGGGCAGGAAGCCAGTGAAGAGGGGCCCCAATGAAAGACAGTAACAGAGCCTGGCCTGGAAACCTGCAAGATCCTGTTTGCTTGGAGTAAAGACTGGACTGGAGGCCTGAAGAGGCCTGGTTCTCAACTGGACTGCCCCAAGGGCTCCAATGGGAACTGCTATTGCTCCTTTTGAACTGCAGCTGCTTCAGCCTCTGTGCCTAGGCTTTGCAACCTTCCCTTCCTGCCAGACCCAGGAAAACTCCCGTTCCTCGAGCCATGTGTCGGAGTGGTTATTGGGACCCACCAGGGCAGCGCCTACGAGGCCTAGCTGCTGAAGCACTTACGGTGCTGGCTTCCAAGTCGCAGTACATCTGATAGGTTACTGGCACTCTGGGGGGCTGAGTACTACAGCACTGAGCAGCTCTAATCATTACAGCTCGTTCTAGGAAGCCAGCAGATCCAGGACTTGTGCAGTACAGCTGAGGGTTGGTGCCCAGGAGATGGGGCACACACCCGGGGGTGGAGTCCTGGCTAGTGAGGCTCAGTGGACTAGGCACTCTGCAGAACACGTCAAACATGAGGCCCCTGCCTTGACAGCCCATGGTCCAGTCTGATACATGGCAGAGCCAGGGCAGGTGACCAAGGAAGGTAGAACAGAAGAAAAGTTCGGAATACCACAGCTCACATCATTCCCTGGGACTAATGCTTACAAAATAAACTCGGTGGGATCCTGTCACTGGCAGGTCAGGGAAGAAGTAACGTCTGATGCGAGCTCAGGTCACAGCCACACCCAGAGGAATAACACTGTTTGAAATCATGGAAAGGTAAGAATTAAGGCTGAGATTTCTCAGAGTTCCCTAAGGTATCTAGACACCTAATTCCCATTAAAATTAATGGTGTCCAAGCCCCACATCTGCTCTGTGAATCCCGCCCTCCTTTCTGGGAGTGATAAAAATACTTATTTATTCTGAAAGTAATTTGTAGCAATGTTTAGAAATTCAGTCATTTCTAATACGAAGTCACTGAACTGCTTCACAGGGTTGTTACTTAGTAATTAAAGTACTTCCTGTTTGCTGATAACAAATTATTATGTGAATCAGCTCTGAAGGCCAAATAATGCAAATTCAATTCCTTCCTGCTTAATAGGAATTATGACACCCCATAGCAAATTCTCTCATTCTCTTTGAGCAATTCAGATTTGAATTTTAAGTAATTTGTTTTTAAATGAGAAAAAAAACCCTCAAGAGCCAGGCAGGAAATGGGTTTTTTATCCTAATATTTTTTCATTTTCATTAAAAATTTTCTTTTAATTTTTTTTAATTTTCATTAAGAAAATGAAAAATAAAACTTTTCCATATTTGGGCAATTTCTCTTTTTCAAAGAAAATGGATTTGTTTAAAAAATTTGTTTATTGGTGAAAATTTCCTTGTTGTTGAAAAGCTGTTTTTACCAACAACAACAACAAAAGTTTTGATGACATTTTCAACTCTCTCAGGATGAGTTCCTGCATGTTTGGATATGTCAATGAACATTGCTCAGGGCCCGGTCCTGCCAGGTTCTGGGTGTCTCCTGAGAAACACTGAATACCCTCATCTTTCACTGAAGTTAGTGGATGAAATTCACCCTAGTGCAGAGGAGCTAGACACCACTCAAGTCCTATGGTGCCTATGTACCTCTTCAGTCCTCATCCAACCCATGAGAGCGATAGCTATTTAACGTTCTTCCCAGATGTGCAAAACTGCCTGGGAGCATCACAGGAATCAAATGAAACCATGGACACTGATTGTCCAAAGCCACAGTTTGACTGACTGAATGGGAGTTTTCCATGCCATCACAGCGGCACTCAAAGAGTTTGCCAAAGCCCATTCAAGTCAAAGACTCCCCATTGACTCCAATAGGCTTTAGATCAAGTCTTTGTAGGTGCTAAGCTACTGTGTTCCAGCAGAGAGAGAGGCTCTGCCTTTGAGGGTCTTTGGGAAGGATGATTGGCTGCCCATTCCCACTGCTGAAGTCCTGTTGAAAAGGCAGTTTGGACCAATTGCAGACAGTGCTGCACTCTCTTCTCCAGGAATATCTTTGAGCAGTGATGAGCTGCCAAAATCTTAACAACCAGTTCTCTATAAAAAGTTCTGATTTAAGGAGTGGGGAGAGGGGCCGGGGCAAGGGGGGGAGACATACTCTTGGGGCTGGGGGCCCCTGCAGGGCCTGGGCCAATTGCCCCTCTTGCACCCTCCCCTTCCCTCTGGCCAGCCCTGGAGCTTGCAGCAGCCACACACACACACACACCTTGCCAGGCCACTCAAAAAGCGGCAGCAGGATGACTCCCGAGCTCAGCTGAGCTGTCCAGCTGGTGCCGGCAGCTGGCCACACTGCAGCTGGGGGGAAGTGGAGGAGGTGCCTGAGAAGCCTCAGCCTCCCCAGCTGGGAATCCTGGAAGCAACAGGATGGTCCAGCCCATGGACTGGAGTTCTTTATCCACCTCCTGGCCCTTTAACAACTGGTTCTCCACGGAGGTCTAATTTTAGCAACCGGTTCTTGGGAACCGGTGGGAACCAGCTCCAGCTCACCACTGTCTTCGAGGCATGTTAATGGCACATTGTGGCTAACTGGGCGGAAAGCTGCAGTGTGGCTGAGCAACCTGAATGTCAAGATTTGGTCTCTACCCATCACCATGAGGAGGTTGGCACCATGAGGAGGTTGGCATTTAGTGCCATGGAGTGTTCTCCATGCAGTGCCCCAATATGAGTCCTAAGTGGTAAGTGCAAAGCATCCAGGATGTTGCCAAATGCTACCTGTAGTAGGAATTGGGTGGTGTCCCTTTAAATACTTTGGGAGCTCTCTATTGGGCCTCCCTGTCTTCTGTTGAAGAAAACAGCAGAACCTAACAGAGTAGCAATGTCTGGGGAGAGGTAGGACTTGTTTGGTTACATACAGTTAGCAAACACCATTGTGGAACCCAGCTGTGTCCATGGGGCCGTGTTGTGGGTTTGGCTGTCACTGCTCCCTCCATCATTTGCCTGGGAGTGGCAGTTTAGAGATGGGGCAGTCTCTGTTAATAGCAGATGTAATTGTCCTTCCCTGGCTGGCATGAGCTGGGAGGGAGTGGGTCTGTTTTGCAGCTGATGGCTTGAATATTTCTCAAGGCTGCTTGAAGTTCAGTGGGTGCTATGGTGCCAAACTCCACTGTGGGAGGGTGAGAGGGTGGGGGGAGACTGCCCGGGCTGGTGTTGAGTTTCCTGGCTCAGTGAGTGCCTCTTGCATGCATGAAGACCTCCCAAGTGCTCCTCATTTCAAGGGCTATCGCTCATTTCTATCCCAGCATGCCCTACGCTCCACCCCCGTTTGAACTGCTGTTGTTCAGAATGATTTCTCTCAAAGATGTGCAGAACCACAGAACCGAGGCAACACGGAGAGCCTCTGAGCTAAGACAAGGAGTCCTAGGCATTGTCACCTACCCGTGTGTCCCTCATCTGGGGTCTCCACCACACACTGTGCCCTACACTTGGGCTTTGGGGATTCAGAGAGATGGATGTGGGGAATTTTGTCTGGGGAGAACAGGGAGAGCCTGTCCTTGCAGCAGTGAACATTTGCGCCTGCCCTTTGGGTTACATGCTCTGGGTCGGTTCATGGTTGTCCGTGCAGATTAATGCAGCTGGCCATGATCTGACAGTGGGGATGGCACTGAAGTAGAAGGTTTTCTTTGCTGTCTTTCTGGGGTGGCCCAGGCTGGTAGGAAACCTTTGTGACACAGGCAGATAGGTTCAAAGCAGGTTTTGTGCCATCAGCTGCCTGTCCGCTCCAGCTGCTGAAATGTGTCAGTGTACATCTAGACAGCACACACACACACCCCACATGTACTCACTCACACACACCCTCCAATCACACCCCTTCACTTCATATCCCTGTGCTGACACATATGCCTAACCTCCTTCCCCTCCACTCTGCAGCAATCCTCACAGTCCTCCACTCACAGACACCTGCACACCCAGCGTTCATGCTCCTACACACGCACTGCTCTTGTCATCCTACAAACTTACATACTCGACATTCCTCCCCTCCTACGCACTTGCAGTATTTCACCCTCCTTCTACTCCACAGCTCACATGCAGGGAAAGCCGTGTCCCATACTGCACCTTTCACACACCTCTCCAACACACTCACAGCTCACTGGTGTTGCAAGCACATGCAGAGTTCACACCCTGGAAGCAAACATCACCCCTCTATTGATATACCTCACCACACATAAAGATTGTTTCTCTCTGCAAAGCCATCACACCCCCAGATATACATTACAGATAGGCTCAGGCGGCCACACAAATGTCAACACCCATTCTGGGCTTCTAGCAACATAAGCATTAGGATCTATGGTCCAGAGTGAAACATTGGTTTTGGAGAAAGGAACATAACATCTTAGGCCTGCACTAAAAAGTTAGGTCAACCCAGCTACCTGGCTCAGGGGAATGAAATATACACACCCCTGAGTGACCTAGTTAAGACAACAACCTAATCCCCTGTGTATACCATGCTAGGTCAATGGGAGAATTCATCCACAAATCTAGCTGCTGCCTCAAGGGAAGGTGGATTACCAGTGCCAACCGGAGAACCCTCTCTTTGGTGTAGGTAATGAAGGTACAGTGGTGCAGCTGCATCACTGTAGCATTGCAAATGTAGACCAGCCCTTAGCATGTGAATTTCAAAGTTACTGAAGGGATTTTTGCCCCCAAACACATTACATACTAGTAGGAGTTGGGTGCCTAGCCCCACAAGCCTCCTTTGAGGTGGGGAGGGATAAGCTCAGTGGTTTGAGCATGGGCCTCATGCTCAAACCACTGAGCTTATCCCTCCCCACCTCAAAGGAGGCTTGAGGGGCTAGGCACCCAACTCCTACTAGTATGTAATGTGTTTGGGGGCAAAAGGATATGAGTTTAGCAGACCCATGCTCAAACCACTGAGCTCATCCCTCCCCACCTCAAAGGAGGCTTGAGGGGCTAGGTACCCAACTCCTACTAATATGTAATGTGTTTGGGGGCAAAAGGATATGAGTTATCCCTCCCCACCTCAAAGGAGGCTTGAGGGGCTAGGCCCCCAACTCCTACTAGTATGTAATATGTTTGGGGGCAAAGGATATGAGTTCAATCCTTAAGGGGAACCATTTAAGGAACAAGGGTAAAAATCTGTCTGGAGATTAGTCCCCCTTTGAGCAGGGGATTGGACTAGATGACCTCCCTTCCAACCCTGATATTCTATGATCCCAGCCTTTAGTCTTTCATCAGTTGAGCTTTAGGTAAAACTAGTGGCACTAGCAGAGGATGCTGCAAGCAGGCACTGAAGTGCACTGGCAGAGCTATGTGGAGGGGCCGGGGAGCTGCAGGTCCAACAGAGGTGCATTGCTAGTCTGAAAGTCCTCCGAGGTCTCTATAAAGAGAACCCGTGTTCCCCTACTCTGTGATTTTGAAGCAGAGGCCCCGGTAAAGAAAAAGATGCCTAAAATACAAAAGAACTGATGCTTTTCCTACCATGGGAGTCATGTCAAATGATCCCAGGCCAAGAACCTGGAGTTAAAGCTCAGAAAGTTGAAGTGATTTACAGTGGGGAAAATGTGCCAAAAAAGTAGTTTTAAAAACTCCAAACATTAACAAGGAGGAAATTTCAAGCTAAGGTTGAATATTTAATCTCAAACATTGCAAGCTCCCAGGAAAGGTCCCCAATAACCCCCCTGCCCCTTTGAGCTGAGGGTGCACTGTCAAGTGTGCCAACCTCTATGGATACAGCATTGCAGCAGTTTTTGTCTCCAGTGTCCTCTCTAGGCCGTCCACCTCTATGCACAACTCAGCTCTCTGGCTGAGAAGCGATTAACAAAACAGACAAGCATAGTCCAAAGAGTCAAACTATCTGCTGGGCCCTGTGCCTTCCTGGGGTCCCACAGCCTTTTCCCAGCTCTGGTATCATGGTCGATCCTGCCTAGCCTCAGTCTTATGGAGGCCTCTAGCCTCCAATAGTCTCTGGGACTTCAGCTCTTCACAGGGGTGAGCGAGCCACCCACTCAGCCAGCCAGCTACTTCCCCTCCTGACTCAACTCTCTCAGCCTATTTACAAGGCCCAGGTGTCTTTTGAATTATCACCTGATCCTTCTGCAGTCCCATTCTCTTTGGCAGACAAGTAACTATCTCACTACCATCCAGAGGGAGCTGTAAATCTTTGGTCTAATTCTGGTGGTTGGATTTGATGGGCAGGGGTGGGGGGGGGCGTGCTGGTGGCCTGGGATATGCAGGGGGTCAGGCTGGATGATCCGACGGTCCCTTCTGGCCTTAAACTTTATGAAGGAGCCTAACTAGCCTTTCACTCTTTCTCACAATCCAGGGGAGCTCATCCTAGCCTCGCTTAGAAGCCACCGTGAAGTTCAGCCAGGGGAAGGTAAATTGACAATAGCCCATGATTTCGTGGGCTGCGCCTTTGTCTTGAACGCAGTAGGTGCATGAACTGGCACAGTCCTACTTGGCTATGGGGAGCTGCCACAGTCTGAATATTTGGAGCATTTCTGCCAAGGTTTGGTTTGCTTCTGACATTATTAAAAGCATGGCCCCTAGGAGGTCTGAGAAGAGCCTAGTGTTTATTTACTGACCTATATTTGATGACTGAGGCCAGCAAATAGAGACCAGTACCCTTGTCACATCTCTTATTCAGGGGCATTTGCTAAACACATTTTGTGGAATGCCTGGGTTATCGTCCAGGGAGGAGACTTGGGGGAACTTGCCACTTCTGGCCTTTGACAAGACAGAAGCACCATAGACACGTAATATACTAGACACATAATAACGCTCCATGGCTCAAGCCAAACTGTAGCACAGCCTTCAAATTATTATCTATCGTTATCTGTATGGCAATAACAATGTGTAGTGCCCCCCCTCACCCTCCATCCCCAGAGCCTGATTGCACAAGAAGCTGTGCAGACACAGTGTTCCCTCTTCGCTGCACACACTTACACGTTCCTGTCAGGACTTACACTTTGTGATTCATCTTAGGAGTGGGGAGGGAATGTGCCCACCCTGGAAGCAGGCTGTGGGAATACAGAGCAAGTCATAGTAACTTCTCCTCATTATTATTGTGGAGCAAGTGAATTGCTCTTTAATGACAAATTACTAAGTAATGGAATGAGGGACCCACCCTGCCACCCACACGTTCCCTCAGCCCACTGGATCTCTGCTCCAGGTCATCTGCTCTCAGAAACTTCTTTCTGCTAGGGAGTGAGCAGGCATGGAGAAGAGAGGGAATGGGAGGTGGGGGGCCTCTTTGCCCACCTGCTCCAAGGTGCAGTGTCTGAAGCAAGGTGCCAAGCAAAGGAGTTAATTATTATCAATTGTCCAGAGAAAGAGCAAATTCTTTCATGATCCGGAAGTGGTGTATTGAGTTAGAGATCCATGACTCACCGTATTGACACAGTAAAGCATAAAGGGAGCCATAGTGACCCCTATACAAAGGCTGCCAAACACTTCCATTTGTAACATTTTTCCTAACTTTTATTTTGAAGTGCTGTGATGACTCCATGCTTTGTGGCAGTACTTTGACATTTGGCCAGGGGGTCATCTTGGGGCCAACAAGGTGCATTTTGCTGACCCCACACAAATCCTCTCACAGTTGGCTGGCTTACCAGCTGTCTCAAATTGCGATTTGCAGGCTGTGTTATGCTCAATGGAGCTTGCTAGCGGCCTGCTGCTAAAATCACCCCTCCTTCCATCTGCAGTGAGCATGCTTCCCAGCATCTCATGTAAGCCTGTCCTGCAGAACCGAACCTCCCACTGGGACCAGCCGCTTCCTCTAACACCCTTCAGCCTAAGGGAAGGCGCAGGAGGCTGGGAGCGAAGGCCAAGATCAAAGGTATTTAGGCACCTAATTCCCACTGATTTTAATGAGAAGTCAGCACCTAAACACCTCTGAGAACTAGGCCCTATGAGGCCATGAACTCTAGAACAGTCTCTTCTACTAGCTCATGTTAATAGTTCTGTGCCTTTTAAATCCTTTCCTGCTCAGCAAGGACATACACCCACTAAGAGAGTGCACACACTGGGTGGGATAATACGCAGCTCTCTCCTCTGGCCAGCCACGATCTTAGCCACTTGTCCACCTTGACTTTTAAAATAAACACCCTTGAATCCAAGTGCTTGACTCTGCTGTCCATAAAGTAGGGGTGCTCATTCCCAGGAAACCCACTGTGTCAGCATGGTGTGGGTCTTTCTCCAGCAGGTGGTCCACAGGGACTAGCTGTAATTGTGCGTTTAGCCCGTGTATTCTCAGCGTTATGCAGAGCTAACAGTCCAGTGTTCAACCCGTGTTAATGGCACCGTTTGGGTGTTACACTTGGACATAAGAAATATTTTTTAAAAAAGTTAAGAAACTATATTACAAACATTTTTAAAAAAATATTAAAGTTGTAAAGCCAAGCACTCAAAAGTTAGGAAATACCAGAATTAAGGCTTCCTGTGCAACCTTAATTGAACCCCTTTGTGCGTGTGATTATAATATATTTAATTACATGTAATTACAGGATCACAGATTATTGTTTCACTCAGTGCAAAGAATGGACAAAGCTCACTGAACGAATCAGGGCCATTATCTCTATGCCCTGCCTCATTCACTGCAGAAGAAGGAACTTGTGTTGCGAATGAATCAGGAAGACTGCAGGAACTAAAAGGAAGGTCTTGTGGTTCAGGCAATTCACTGCGTCTGTCTGTGATGCTGAGTTCCCGTGTGATACTGGATAAGTCACTTCAACCATAATTTTTCAGGTGGTCACAAATTGCACCCAACTTGAGACACTGGAGCCGTCATTTTTAGGGGTGCTGAGCACTGTCTGCAAGAACTGAAGTCAGTGAGAGGCAAAGATGTAATGTGGCCTTGATGGAGCAGCACCGTTTAAGAATCAGGTGGTTTTGAGTCTAATCCTGACTCACACAGTGGCCTTGCTCAGATTGTTTTGCCTTTCTGTGACAATCATTATCTGTAAAATGGGAATCATGGTGTCTATCTAATGATGTCATAGGAGCAATGGGCGGGCTAGTCAGTCAGTCTGCACAGTGCATTGAGCATATAACATGCTACTCAAAACAGAATAAATACTCTGGAAAGCTGGGTTTCAATTGGGGCGCCTAGTCACTGAGACACCTTAAATCAATGGAAATTGTTGCCAATTTTGGCCTCAATGATTTTGTACTTCAATTTTCCATCTGTACAATAAGGCGAACAATCATAGCAATGTGGTGCAAGAACGGGCTTATGCTACTCTGCTATCTCCCTGGAAATCTATGAAAATAAATTCAGAAATGTTTGTGAGATGCTCAGACACTAAGGTGATGAGCATCCTAGAAAAGTCCATGAGAAAATCATGTCTTCAGTGCATGGTTTGGATGGCATGCAGTAAATAAAGTCCGGGGCCAAACACTGATGGATGAGGATAATATGTATCTCTTAGAAGCGAAAGCAGGGCAGTTTTTGCTTGGCTAGGCCAGCTGAGTGAGAAGGAGTGAGTCACCCATTCCAGCTGTGTGTGGGGCCCCAGCTTTACAAAGCATGCAGGCTCCAGTGGCTGGTAAGACATGGCTGGTGAGATGAAGGGAGATAGCCAGCTGAGCTGGTCAGCAGAGGGAGGTAGGGTTGTGGGGGGTTGGTTTTTGTTTCCTGTCCTTAACTTGCAATTGCAGGTACTCTACAAAGAAGAACCTGCCATGGGAGGAAAATGGCATGTCACCACCACCACTGCTAGCTCTTCATCTGCCTGCACCTCTAGGGCTCCCCACCAGTTCTCTGGGACCCCATCCATCCTCCATGAGTTCTCTAACGGTTCCATAATTGCTTTAGCTGATTCCTTACATACCCTAGGATGAATTTCATCAGGCCCTAACAACTTGAATACATCTCACTTATCTAAACATTCTTTAACCTGTTCTTTCCCTACTTTGGCCCTCATTCCTTCCCCTTGGTTGTCAGTATTAATTGTGTTAAGTATCTGGTCAACATTAACCCATTTCAGTGAAGCCTGAAGCAAAATAGGCTTTAAACACCTCAGTCCACTTAACATCATCAGTTATTAGCTCTCCTGCCCTGCTAAGTAGAGAACCTACATTTTCCTTTGTCTTTCTCTTGCTCCTAACGTATTTAAACAACCACTTATTGCCTTTTATTGTCCCTTGCTAGGCATAGCTTGTTTCATGCCTTAGCCTTTCTGATTTTGTCCTTACATGCTTGCACTATTCTTTTATACTCCCTGTTAACAATTTGTCTCTGGTTCCCTTTTTGTAGGATTCATTTTTGACTTTCAGGTCATTAAATAGCTCCTAATGGATCCATATTGGCCTCTTTATTCTTCCTATCTTTTCTTTGCAGCAGGATGGCTTGCAGTTGTGCCTTTAATATTGACTCCTCGAGAAACTGCCAGGTCTCCTGAACTACTTTGTCCCTTAGATTTTCTTCCCATGGGACTTAACCTACCAGTTCTCTGGCTTTTAGGTTAGATGTTAGGAAAAACTTTCTAACTATAGGAGTAGTTAAGGTCTGGAACGGGCTTCCAACGGCAGTTGTGGAATCCCCACCACTGGAGGTTTTTAAGACCATGTTGGACAAACCCCTCTCAGGGCTGGTGTAGATATAGTTGGTATGGCCTCAGCACAGGTGGATGGATAGGATCACCTGTCTAAGCCCCTTCCAGCTCTACATTGTTATGATTCTGTATTAAGCAACTCCCTAATTCACTAGACACCATCCCATCCTGTGTATTGAATGAGGCAGGGATCATGGGTAAAAGGAAGCTTGTGATTAAAGACAGCATTGAAATACATCTGGTCAAAGGAATAGAATTAAGATTGCATAGGTAACATTAATCCTGGCTTTTTCTAACTTCTGAGCATTTGGATCTGCAAGCTTAAAAAAATCTGCCAAAGTAGCTTTTTTGTATGTAATACACAATAAATGAAGCAAATAAATTTAGCCACTGCTCTACAAAGCTAAAATATATTTTGCTAAAGTATGGTATTTATAGTGGAACTGGTCCAAAACCATTCCCAAAATCCACACTACTGTCAATTTAACTTTGGTCACATTTTATAACTAATCAATAGTTATTAAACAGTATCTTACTATGCATGGCTCCCAGAATTCATTTCTCTGAAATAGTTGCATATTGTCTTTTGGTCCCAGCACTGCCACTTATTGGTGAGCTCTTGTGCTGGCTCTGGCAGCAGAATTTGTTCCCCTATCTGAGGAAGGGGACCCTGGTAAGTATTTGCACCTGGCCTGACTCTACCAGCAGCCTTCTAATAGAACACGGAAGAGTTCAAAAACTTGTTGACAGGACCTCACTCTCTGTTACATTCTGTAGCTGTTACTGCAATTTCCATGGAATTCTGATACATATCTAGTGAAATCTAGAAGTTTAAACTTTATGAAATCCTGTAAGTGTTTTGTATAAGGGACAAGAGACTGTGGATAGGTCACTGGTATGGGAGTCAGGACATCTGGATCCCATGCCTACTTCTATCGCAGATGTGGTGTGTGACCTTGGGCAAGCCACTTCCCCTCTCTGTGCCTCAGTTTACCTTCCCACCCTTTTCCTGTCTTGTCCGTTTCAACTGTAAGATCATCAGAGCAGGGTCTTTTATTGTGTGTTTATACAGAGCCTAGCACAATGGGGCCTGATCTCAGCTGGGATCTCTAAGTGCTGTCATAGTAACACTATAGGATCAGTCTATCTGGGTTTTAGACATTGTCCATCCCCATAGTATATGATCACCTTAACTAGACACGCACACATGGGCAATCAGACAGGGCGAGGGCAGAGGGGACTGGGACTGGGACTAAGGAGGGAAATGAGGAGAAGGGGACTGGATGCCAGTGGGTGTGGGGGAGAGTAAGACTGGATGAAGAGCCGAGGGGGAATACTGGGACTGGGTGGGTAAGGAGAGTAGGACTGGTAACCAGTGGGATGGGGAGAAGGAGTGGAGGGCAGAAGGGGAGACAGTTCTGATGAGAAGCCAGGATGTGAGGACAGAACAGGGACTGACTGGGCAAAGAAACTGGAACAAGAGGCCAGCTGGGGGGAGTGAGACTGGATGAGTTAGCTGAGGAGGGAGACTGGGACTGGGATCCTGTGGGGACAGAGAACGTAAGTGGTAGATGGGCAGGTGCCTAGAGGCTGAAGGGAGACAGAGAGATCAGAGGAGAAGCCAGGAGGAGGGAACTGGAACTGGCTGGCCAAGGAGACTGAGCTTGGTGGTCAGGCAGAATGGGAGTCTAGAGAGGGAAAAATACTGGTCCTAGGATAAGAAGCCTGAGGAATGGAAAGTGGGACTAGCTAGGTGAGAATAAGACTGGAATGAGAAGCCAGAGTGTGGAAGCAACAGGACTGCGACAGGAATGAGGCAGAAGGGGTCAAGCTTGGGATACATCGGTGGAAGAGCTTGTGCCCACTAGACACATACCTGTCCAGAACCTGGAATGGAACCTGAGATTCCCGAGTCTCAACATCCCTCTGCTATTAGCAAAAATCTTTAATGTGCCTTTAATATTGTCGCCTTGAGAAAGTGCTAGCTCTCCTGAACTCCTTCATCCCTCAGATTTTCTTCCCATGGGATCTTACCTACCCATTCTTTGGGTTTGTTAAAGTCTGCTTTCTTGAAGTCCATTGTCCTTATTCTGCTGCTTTTACGCCTTCCTTTCCTTAGACTTATGAGATCTCTCATTTCATGATCACTTTCATCCAATTTGTCTTCCACCTTCAGATTCGCTAGCAATTCTGCTCTGCTGGTCAGAATCTAAAATGGCTGCCCCTTGGTTACTTCCTTCATGATCTGAAACAAAAAGTTGTCCCTAACACATTCCAAGAACTTACTGGACTTTTTGTGTTTTGCCATATTATTTTTCCAACAGATGTCTGGGTATTTGTTCTAGAAATACTTCATCCACCTCCTCTCCCTAATGTGATGGTCTAGAGTGGACCCCTACCATCATATCACCCCTATTTTCCCCCTTTTATATTTACCTGGAGACTTTCAACTGGTCTGACTTTCACCTCCTTCTGGCTCAGAATAAGTGTCGATATTCTTGATGTAGAGTTCAACATCTCTCTTTTTATCCTTCCTGAGCAAGCTATACCCCTCTATCCCAGTTCTCCAGTCATGACACTTACCCCACCAAGTTCTGTGATGCCACTTGAGTCATAATTTATTTTATGGACTAGTACTTCCAGTTCTTCCTGTTTATTTTTCATACTCCTTGCATCTACGTAAAGACATCTAAAATGGTGAGCAGATTCCCCCACTGATTTCTGTCTTGTTCCTCCTATGTCCAGCTTATGAACACATCCCCCTTCACATCCATCTGCTCAGAAATCTGGTACACTCCTAGGATTAAGATATGCCTCTTTGTGTGTTGTTTTTGTTTGTTTTTTGTTTTTGTTTTCTGCTTTACTCTTTGTTTCTTATTCTCTTCTACTGTTGGTCCATAAAGAGGTTGACAACCTACTACTGCTATCACTTACTCCATTAGCTCAAGTGACAGAGGTTTCTGTGGTGGCTCTAAAGGTTCTAACTCTGATGTGACCTATGTGGGTGTCAATATTATGTCACATGATGGAATTTGTTTTTTCCGTTTGCTTTTTTTAAAACCTAGGATATTACACAGAAAACCTACAATAAAGGAATATCATTGTGGTTGCACTCATAATTTCAGTTCACTTTGCAATTTTAATTCAACCCACTGGTATGAATGCATTATATTACTGTCTTCAGTGACATGATCACATGCTGTTGTTTCCACAGTACTCCTGCCTCATTCAGCGCACAGGATGCACCTGCCATGGGGATTGACCAGTCAGTGTCATGTAGTGAAGAAGGCCTTGTCTTGACTGCAGCATTAACTCAAATTACAATTTGAGTGTTGCCCATAACCCAAGTTTTGGCCACACACAAAACACCTTAACTTGACTAAGGGTACGTCTATACTACCCGCCGGATCGGTGGGTAGTAATTGATCTATCGGGGATTGATTTATCGCGTCTCATCTAGATGTGATAAATCAATCCGTAAATCGACGCCCATAATCCATCTCAGCAAGAGGACTAAGCAGTGTCGATGGGGGAGCCACGGCAGTCGACTTGCTGCCATGAGGAAGGGTATTCGCGTAGCTGAAGTTGCGTATCTTAGTTCGATCCCCCCAACCCCACTGTAGACCAGCCCTTAGGTGCTGCTTTCCATTCAAGCTGGTGGGCATGACAAAGGCGTTAGCCTGAGTGAGCACAACTCATCAGCTGCTAACATGACCACTCGATGCAGCTCCAGTGTTAGTTCACAGTGGGGTTGCCCTCACTCAAACTAGGTGAACTCGAGAAGAGTCACTTGAGTGCAGAGAACTCAGGTTAACTCTGCAGTGAAGATGGACCCAGAGACTGTTTGTACAACCCCTGTTTCATTGTGGCAGAAGTTGGAAGGTGTATAGTAAATGAGGAAAATCATAGGCGCTTGCTCCATGGGTGCTCTAGGACTGGAGCACCCACAGGAAAAAAACAGCGGGTGCTTAGCACCCACCAGCAGCCAGCTACTCCCTCCCCCCTAGTGCCTCCCACCCACCAGCAGCCCTGCCGATCAAGTCCTTCCCCTCCCTCCCAGTGCCTCCCTCCTGCCACGATCAGCTGTTCTGTAGCATGCAGGAGGCACTGGGGTGGGGGGTGGAGATGGAGTGTGCTCAGGGGAGGGGGCGGAACTGGGCAGGAAGAAGCGGGTCAGGGCGGGAAGAGGCAGGGTGGGATGGGGCTTTGGGGGAAGCAGTGGAGTAGGGGTGCAGCCCGGGCAAAGCAGGAGCGGGAAGAGGCAGGGCAGGGACTTGGGGGAAGAGATGGAGTTGGGGCAGGGCCTGGGGCAGAGCATCCCCAGGGCAAGGAGGAAGCTGGTGCCTATGAGGCAAATGATTAGAGGAAGCAAAAGGAAGGGCTCATGGTTAAGGAAGTTGAATGCTGCCCTGGAGACTGGATTGAATACTCAAAAATTAGGAAATGCCAGATTTATAGTTGCCTAGCAACATTAAATCTGCCCCCATTTGCATCCATCCTATGCACTGAATGAGGCAAGGGTCCTGTCACTATAGACTGTGTCATAATACATATGCACAAGGAGGCAGAATTAAAGTTACAGAGGCAACATTTAACAACCCCCCCCATCCTGTGTCATCAGCCTCAGTGCTCATCATAGCTTTACGCCATGTGAGCTCCAGGACTAACCATGCTGTCTGGTAGCTGGAGAAGGTTCTTATCCCAGCAGAAGCAATGGGCCGCTGCTGAGTCCAAGTTCTTGTCTTCATTAGGAGGAAAAGGTGTGTGCTGAACTCGTTAGCTACCTTGAGATAAAATCCTAGTGAACACAAGGCAGTCTGTAACTTTCACCTACATTTCCAGATCAAGGTAAAGACTAGGCTTCCCCCAGTTAAGAATAGCACCTCCTCATGCACACTCTGGGATTAGCAGCTCCAAGACACAGTTGTCAGCAGTGTTGAGAAATTGCTTCTCTAACCTTTGTGCCCATTGTGACATCTGGACACTTTGTAGGTGGGCAGCTGGAGGCCCCCCATTTTGTTAGATTTTGTCACCTTCTGGATCTCCTCCCGCACTGTGTCCTCGGTACCTAATTTCTGATGAGACACCCAATGGTGTAAGCCTGTTAGCACATTTGTATTCGCATGGCAGGGGGATCTGTATCCATACAGATTCCCCATACTTGGCCTTCTCCACTCAGAAATACTCCTTCACTAGATTCTATAGATCTTGTTGGGTCTAGTGCTATTCTGCTGCTCCCTTCGCTCAATTGGCAACTTGTACTCCAGTCTCATTAAGGGGCAGCAAGTAGCAGTGCTCTGCTAGGAGAGGAGAGACTCTAGGAGCGTCAAAGACCGCAGGTCTTGAACCCTACTTCTCAGGGCTCTTAGGCATTAGTAAGTTCCAAACTGCCACCAGTTGCCAGAATAGAAGCTGAACTCTGACAGAGGACCCTAGTCCTGTAATCTGAGGGCTTGGCTACACTGGAGAGTTGCAGTGCTCGTGGTGGGTTTACAGCGCTGCAACTTACTCACCGTCCACACTTGCAAGGCACATACAGCGCTGCATCTCCCTGGCTGCAGCGCTTGGCTGTAACTCCTGCTCCGGCTGCCTGGGTAATAACGATGCAGCGCTGGTGATGCAGCATGCATCTGCAGTGTGGCACCAAAAGCGCTGTAAATTGCCTCCAGAGGTAATTCAGAGTATCCGAATGCCCTGTTCAATCACTCCCAACAGCGCTGCAAATGTGGCACACTTGCAGCGCTGGTAGCTGTCAGTGTGGCCACACTGCAGCGCTTTCCCTATGCAGCTGTACGAAGACAGCTGTAACTCCCAGCGCTGTACAGCTGCAAGTGTAGCCATACCCTGATTGGAGGAACACTGGGGATCCTGATTAGTCCACATCTCTGTTCCTCCAGGACTCACAAGAGTTGCAGTCCTGAAACTACGCCACCATTTTTCCATAATGAGACACCCGGGGTATTTCAAGACCCAACAACTAATATCCCATTCCTTTTGGTGGCCTCAGATATGTTCAATGACAGAGTCATTTACTGCCTCCTGTGATTTTTGTGCCCATGCCAAAATTCCATGCCACAAACCCTGAGGTCTCCTCTGGCCCTGCGACATTTGGGCAGCAATTGCCATAGTCTTTATTGTAGAATTACCATGTCCAACAAATTTATGACAGTTTTGATGGAAACGCATCACTTTACGGAATAGCCTCTTCATCCCTTGCATGTCCCTCCCCTCCACTGAAGAGATAGCCCAGCTGAAGGTCCACCTCCACGACCTTCCAGAACACAGCACCTCTGATCAGGCTCTCAGTTCATGGTCTGGTTCTGGCACGAAGCTCTGTGCTTGCTGGGGGTCTGCACATGTCTTTCCTTTGCTTACCATCCCCTGTCCAATGGCCAAATGGAAAGGGACAACCAAATATTCAAGCACTATTTGGAATTTTACATCAATCACCACCAGGATGATTGGTCTTCATTTCTCACTTACATGGAGTTTGCATACAACAATGCAGACCGTGTGTCTACAAGTCAAAGCCTCTTTTTACCCAATTTGGGTAGCACCCCCAATTCAACCCAGAATTACCCACATCCTGTTCCCTCTCAGCCACCTCAGACCTTGTACAGCAGATTTATTATGCCCAGGAAGAAGTGAAGGAGCACCTGGAAGAAGCAAGAGCAGCCTATAAATAGCATGTGGACCAGCATCGACAGCAAGGCCTCCCTACAACATTGGACAAGGAGTATGGCTCTGCATGGAACATCTCTCCACAGACAGACCTGCTTGCAAGCTGGACTTTCAGTTCTTTGGCCCTTTTTAGATCCTGCAGTAGGTTAATCCAGTCACGTATGAACTAGAACTACCCCACTCTCTGAAGATTCACCCAGTGTTTCATGTATCAGTTTTGAAACCCTACACAGAAAACCTTTTCCTCACAGGACCCAGCCACCTCCTCCCCCAGTACAGGTACAGGCCCACAAAGAATACACGGTTCATGAAATCCTGGGCTCTACAAGTAAACATGGCAGGCTCTGGTCTCTTACTGACTGGGAGGGGTGTGATGCTGAGGAGCACATCTGGGAACATGTACACGTCCCTGCCCTTGTACAAGCATTCCAGAGGAATCACCTCGAAAAGCCTGCTCCCACATCACTCTGAGGGTGCCCCTTGGAGAGGAAATGATGTTAGGAACCCCAGGTTATGAACTCTCAGCCACAGGGCTTTTGGGAGCTAGCAAGTGCCCACCTGCCACCCAATGACTTGCTACAAGCTACTAGAGTAGAAGCAGCAGAGTCCTGTGGCACCTTATAGATTAACAGACATATTGGAGCATGAGCTTTCGTGGGTGAATACCCACTTTGTCGGATGCTTGTAGTGGAAATTTCCAGGGACAGGTATATATATGTAAGCAAGAAGCAGGCTAGAGATAACGAGGTTAGTTCAATCAGGGAGGATGAGACCCTCTTCTAGAAGTTGAGGTGTGAAAACCAAGGGAGGAGAAACTGCTTTTGTATTTGGCAAGCCATTCACAGTCTTTGTTTAATCCTGAGCTGATGGTGTCAAATTTGCAGATGGACTGAAGCTCAGCAGTTTCTCTTTGAAGTCTGGTCCTGAAGTTTTTTTGCTGCAGGATGGCTACCTTTAAATCTGCTATTGTGTGTCCAGGGAGAGAAGAAGCTGAACTTTGACAAAGGACACCAGTCCTGGGATCTGATTGGAGGAACGCAGGGGGTAGGGAGGGTGTCTTAATTGGTTCACAGGTTTTATTTAAACCAAACACAGGAACAGGAAGTTGTCCTTGCAACTGGGTCCCCCTGCTCAGAGCTGTGTTCCCTATTATACCTGCTCCTACTGCCTGACTCCAATCTCCTGGTAACCTGACCCTGCCTGCTTCTTGACACCTGACTCTCGGTTTTGCCCTCTCGCCTGTCTCAGACTCTGACTTCCTCGCATCTGACCCAGCCTGATTCCTGCTCTGACCACTAGGACAGACCACCGATGTCCAGGTCATGACAATAGGGGAATGAACCAGCCCTTTTCCTGGTTCACCTTACTGCCAGTGCAAGCTGGCTCCAGCCCCTCCCCACCCTGCCCACCTGTGCAGATTGGGGAGCAGCAGCATGGGGTGTCAGTTCTCCCTCTCTGCAAGGTTTGGGGAGGTGGACAGCCAGCCAGGCTGCTCACCAAGCCCTTTACATGTAGACATGTTACTTTAAAGTACTCTAATAGTCCCCACAAAATGTGTTGGTTCCAAGTGTTATTTGGTCAACACAAGTAAGTGATGAGCATCTCTAGAATCTTGTGTCTACAAGTAAAACTGATCATTGCTTTTCTTTGAGAGGAGCAGTAGAAATGGGGCATCCATCTTTAACCCTTTCCCATCTACACTGTGATGGGCATCAGTGAGAACATATATTCCTGGCCCTTTAAAAGCCCTGCTGTCCTGCATTAAAGGAAGAGCTTTTCTTTTACAGGAACTCAGTGTTACTAAATGGAATTAACCTGTAAGGCAGGAGGAATTTCAAAGGGTCAGGGCTACCATACCCATACATTACCCAGACCCATTTGCCTTTTGTGTGATAAGGAGCGGCCGTGGTTTAAAATGACTACGTATTTCCTAATGGACTTGGTGAATTCCAGACTAGACAGGATTTCTGATTCCTAGATTCCTGGTCAAGTCTCCAAGGTCTACGGAATAGACAACAAGGAGCTGTGGCATCTGGAGCCTCCTCACAGACTCCAGTCACACCAATGGGCAAGCATGTGCCCGCAGGCCTGCTGGAGGAGGTGCAGAGGAGACATGCTGCGACTGGAGGCCCCAGGAAGAATTCTGCCTGTGTGGGCCCAGGTGGGAGCTCTGCCACCTTACTCCCTGCCCTGTGTCCGCCAGCTGTTGTGAAGTGGGGTGGAGTTTCAAGCAATAACCCTGCCCTCAGATTGCCCCTTCCCCACCTTCCTTCAGACAGTTAGTGCTCAAGGGCCATTGCAACAGACAGTGCCCCTCCGGGGGGTTCTGGCTGCTGTTGTGCTGAAGCACAAATGGAGAGAGGAGGTGGGAGCTCTTCGAGCCCTCTCCACCTCACCAGCCAAAATCTGGCAGAGAATGCAGAGCCTGGGGATAGAGGGACAGAGCTGAGGAAAGAAAAGAGGCCGGGACTGTCCTTTCCCAGACTTCCAGATGCTGGGGTTCGTCTAACGTTTGCATTTTACAAACACAAATGTCTTGTGCATTTGCTTCTTTCAATGTCACTGATGCACCCTCGCTCTCTTCCTCCTCACCCCACCTCCTGTTTGCCCTTCTGACAACCCCTGTGCAGCGACAAACAAGGATGCCAGCTGTTCTCGCAAAGCTCTTAGAGGCAATTTAGATCCCATCCGTGTCTGACTGGCTCAGACTGTCCCTTCCAATGTGCACTACTTCATACATGTGCAGTGAGGTGAGTGCTGGAAAACTTACCAGGGAGCCCTTGATGAAGACAGGGGAGTGGGGGTCAAAGGTGCAGTTAACCCTGAAACTGTGACAGCGCCAAGATGTCTGACCCTGGCTTCATGGATCTCAGTATGATCCTGTGATTTTCTAGCAGTTAGGTGTTGCACCGCTCAGCATCACAACGCCCACGTCCCTTTGTGAATCCAGGCCTGACAGAATTAAAACACTCCTCCACTCTGAGATGTGCCCAAGTCCCTGCTCAATCAGAAGCTCACAGTGGTGAGCCCAGCTCATGCTCTTCAAGGAAGTTGTGTGTGATGCCTGTAGGAATATTTCATAACTTGACAAAATGGTGCCATAAATGTGTCTTGGGTTTTGTGTGTGTGTGTAAGTAAAGTCGCATTAACACTGTGTGGCATGTGTTAATTTCGGGGGGTTACTGCATTGATGATATGTGGGGGTGGTCTAGCATTAATTGTAAGGGTGAATTGTATGGCTAGCTGTATGAATTGTATGGGGGGACTTCATGAATTAAATTTGGGGACAGCCTGAGCCAGAGATCAGCCCTCTCCTAAACCCGTCTCCAGGCAGCCTTGCAAAGGGACCTCCCTCACTGACAGCTGGGCCCCACCCCTGTACCGAGCAGCTTGTGAAGGGACCTCCCAACTGCCAGCAGGGTCCCAAGTAGGAAGAATGTGGAACATCTGGGGTTTGCTGTACTTTGTGCCCTGAGCAATACATTATCATGGGTTTTTCAAGGACGTTTCCTCACTGGATGAGTTAAACAAACAGCCTTGCAAGCTATTCCAGGCTGTCATACCCCGACACACGCAGAGCCCTAACACATCTCACCACACAATGCCGTGTAGCTGAGAGGAAGATTCACCAAACTGGAGGGCCTAACTTCTCATCCCAGCTTCTCCAATGATGGTTAATATTTCTGTGTCCTTCACAGCCCTTATTAGAAGCCAAAGTCTCACACTACTAAGTAGGAATAACTGTCATCCGCCCATTTCACAGCTAAGGTCACTGAGAGCTCACTGCCGGCAGAGCTAGGACTGGAGCTCTGGTCTCTCAGGTAACAGCCATTTTACCAGAGAGCTGTCAGAAGGATTGTGCCAAATTAGGTGTCCATCTACTGCAGAGTGACAATGTGGCTTTGTGTTACCCTGCTGCAGCCAGACCACATTCAGAGGTTAATGGACTCCGACACTGCTTCCCCGCTCAGAGAGCGGGTTCCTTAGCTCCCATGCTGGAGGCTCAGGCTTTTTCATCCAGAGGTCCCAGGTTCTGTCATCTCAGATGACCCAGCCAGGGACACTGTTGTACTTGGCTGTGCTGGCTGTAACCACTTGACCACAATTAGCTCCCAGAGCTGGGAAGAGAAACCCAGACTCCTGATGCTCAGTGTCCCACTGCCATTGCATAAGTACTTGCAGGGCCGGTGCAAGGATGTTTCATGCCCTAGGAGAAACTTCCACCTTGCGCCCCCCTGCCCCGCATCTCCACCCTGAGGCGTGCCCCCCCCATGGCAGCTTCCCCCCTACACCCTGAGGCGCCCCCCTTGTGGCAGCTCCCCACCCCCTACTCTCTGCCCTGAGGGACTCGCCCCACCCCAGCTCATCCCTGCTCTGTCACGAGCATGAGCACCCTGAGCACACCATCACCGCTTCACTTCTCCCACCTCCCAGGCTTGCGGCACCTAAGCTGATTGGCATTGCAAGCCTGGGAGGCGGGAGAAATGAAGCAGCCACGGCATGCTCGGGGAGGAGGTGGGGCAGGGGTGAGCTGGGGCGGGGAGTTCCCCTGCATGCCGCCCCCCCCACTTGCTGCAGGTGGCCCTCCCCGCGCTCCCTTGCCCCAACTCCCTCTGTCTAAATGCCGGCGGCAACCAGGGTGGCCGAAGATCCGGCTGCCGTGGTTGCTGCTGAAGAAAATGGCACCCCCCAAATCCCAGTGTCCTAGGTGACTGCCTAGGTTGCCTAAATGGTTGCACCAGCCATGAGTACTTGTGTAACCCACTGGCACTGTGTGTGGTGCCTCCCTGAATGGGCTGCTCCACCAGCAGGACCCTCACGCGCCCCCAGCCCAACATTATCCCTGGAGCAGAGGTCTGTGCTACAGAGCTGAAGATTGTTAGTTGATGGCCCATGGTGTTGCTGGTGAGGGGAATGACAAGAATACATCTAGTGTGAGGACCCCGGAGGGAGTGTACCTTGCAAACCATTGTATTTAGATATGAACGTGGCTGGTGTGTTGATGTCTAGGTTACTGCTGCATTTTGGTTAATGGGTGCTGTCCCTTGAAGAGCCCAGGGTGGCAGATGGACAGCGTTTGAGTGGGTGCTAGATGCTGCCTGTGGCCGGGGAGGGAGAACGGGGCCTGTGACAGCACCACAAAGGGCAGAGTGCGATTTCATAAACATATCATTGCACAAAGCAGCCTTGCTCTCACAGGTGTAACATTAGTGCTCCAGGGCACTGCTCATCAGCTACAGAGCCTCTCACCTGTAGGTCACACCTGTGAGTCCTGCCCAGCTCAGCAAGGGTTAAAAGCTGTTCCCATCTACGGGATGTTTGGAGTGGCACAGCACCCTCTAGTGCTGCGGAGTCAGCACTGACTCAGAGATGAGAGCACCTCCTACTGAGTAAACCATGCTGCTCCCTACAGAATAGCACCTCCTGTTACCACTGACTGCAAGGAGACAGGGCCCCCTACTAAGCCCCTCACCTCACTCCCTGCAGCACCTACGCTTCCCATCTTTATCCTTTCCCAAGGAGCTCAGGAGAGCAGGGAGGAACACAGCCCTGGTCAGAGCCGCAGGCCACCCACAGTACAAAGTTAGCCTTAGAAATAGTCTGAATGAGGCCTAAAGTATTTTCTGAGATCCAGCTGCACCACTTTCAGTGGCTTTATTTTACCCTGCTATGGCTGGATAAAATCCATATCCTTACAGTCCTTCACTTCCACGCTGTACAGCCCGCTCTTAGAAAAGCTCCAGACAAGAGCAACAGGAATAAATGCAGATCCCACCATCTGGCTTGTGGCCAGCATTGCCACCCATCTCAGTGCTAATCCCAGCTTGGAGTATGACACATACCCAGACGGAAAGGACTGATAAGGAGCAAAGAATAACCCCTCTGATTCCCCACTGTCCCGTGGCGTGTGCTCATTCCCAGCTGTGCAGTGAGCGTAGATATTCTACCCTGAGTGTGAGTGAACAATTCTGGTTGGCTAGCATTTCATACCCACGCTGCACTCGCTTTTCAGTCTGCGAACAGCAAGCTGTGAGGCAATGGCAAACCAGCCCCCAGGCTCACACCAGTTAGGTCGGGGCAGAAGGATTCCCCACGGAGGAGCTGTAGCACCAGGCTGTGGCACAGGGAGGGCGTGTTCATCCACAGAGATACCCTGCACCCAGCCCACTGCTCAGGCTAGATGCTGGCATACGTGTCCAATTACGAGTGATCATGTCTCCCTCCAGTGGCTGGTCCTAGCAACTGTATAGCCTACTGCCTGAATCAAGAGTTAAAGAAATTCTCCTTTTGCTTAAGTGATAGATACTTGTTGATTTGGCCTCTGAATGTCTTGTTCAATTCTATTAGTGTGATAGACGAGCTGTTACACTGGCTCCCTAGTGTTGACCATTAGAATCCAGTCCTGCTATCTCCTAACTTCAACGGAAGCAGGATCCCCTGGCTAGCAAAGACACTGGCCCTCAAAGTGGATTATGGCCATTCTGAGTTATATCCTTTGGTGCTGTGTCTGTGTAAGAAGTATGGGGCTGGAATGTTTTTTCTGTAAGGCCACAAAAATGCATTTTTCCTCACTTTCCAATAACTCAAAAATGGATGAAGGGATTTTCCAGAAGGTCACCATGTGGCTATCCCTGAGCTTGAGAAATATCAGCCCAAAAGGCAAAAAGTTTTACTTTTTCCCCAGAAAATCATTAATCTGGAAAACAGAGAGTTAAACTCAGAATGGAAACTGTTTTGCCATTTTAAGTAAAACAGTCACTACTGTCCCGGCTATCTTATAACAGTTGCCAGGGGGACAAAACTTAGTTAAGGGAGAGTTACAATTGTAAATATTTATTAATAACGTGAGAAAACACCTTTAAATGTCCCTCACTCCCCACCTTCATGTGTGCTCTCCATTTCTCAAACGTCGCAGCTAGTTGACATCTCACCTGCAGATATTCACATCTGAATCCACATTCGCCATGATTTACTCATAAGGTGGCTAAGCCAACAGAGGGTACCTAGACATATGCGGCTTAAGGTGACCAGGGTGGGATAATAATGGGTTGAAATGGTTATAAAATTTCCAGTGGCCAGCATGAGGGAAGTGTATTAGGAAGGTGGGATGGGAAGGTGAACTGGAACCTGTTTTCTGGTGGAGTGGTGGGTCAGGGGTGCCTGCCTTTTGTCCAGTACAGTGCTGTTGGATATGACATGATGCTTTTTCTCCACACACACTGCCTATGTGTTCTGTTCATGACTTTAAAGCAACCTAGTATTTTGCATCACTATTGATGTATACTTTTTAAATGAAGGCTTGGTTGTTATTTATTTTCTCCTTTACTTATCATATATATAGGGCACAGTTAAGGTTGTTTGTGTGTTGCATGTCTGTTTAAATATTATGTTTATCTCATATGATTTGTATGATTTGGCTAAAGAGCGTGTGCTCTATAAGTTGCTGTGGATTGCTTGCTTTGTGTGTGCTAAATGGGGCTTACCTGTTAATTTCATAGATATGTAATGTTTGTTGTGCTGGTTGTTTATCTTGAGCAATCTTAAATGTTACCCAGTATAGCGTTTTTGTGCATGACTATATATTGGAGCAGAGTGCAATTTAATCACAGCAAGAATATTCACAAGATTAGCAACCATCCAATCTTAATATCAAAACTTTGTTTCGTATAGCAGACACAATACGAATCAGTGTGGCACAGTCACCCTGACATGACAATGTAAGGACATCCACCATTCAGATTCTGAAATAGCAGAATGGGAAGTTCCATGTGTGTTTGTGTTAATGAGCAAATGCAGATCACAGGTGTACAATAGGGTGCAACAGACTTTCTTAAAGAATCTGATGAGGTGTTGAACAGACTGGGATGGATTAAGGATATCAAGCATCACACTGATATATATCCTAGTGTGCTACCAAAAATGTGTGCACTATGTAAAGTCTCATTAGCCCTGAGAGATAAAATATGAGCAGAACTTGATCAGATGATACAATTAGCTGTTATTTAGCTAATTAAGCAGCAGTTGACTGAGTCAACAATATGGACACAATAATAAAACTAAGCAAGCTAAAGATTTGCTGACATCCAAAAGATCTCAATAAGGCAAGCGAGGCTGCAAAGCGAGGATGCAAACTGAGGCTGAGAAATGTTTTTTGTTCCCATGGAAAATTTTGACAAAAATGAAAAATATTTTGTTTTTGTTAAAAAATTTCTCCAAACATTTTCAAGTTTTCATTAAAAAACTGGAAACCCCCAAACTAAAAAAAAAAATTTTTAAAAATTGATTTTGGTAACCAAAAACTGAATCAGAAATGGACATTTCCCACAAAAAATATCCATATTGACTTTTTTTAATAAAAAAAACTGAGTGAACATTTTTGAGCAGCTCTAGTTTTAGCTGGTCTGATTCAATACAGGAAGAGCAACACTCTGTACCTACATCCCCTCCTTTACTAGCAACTTCCCTTTGTCATGGTCTCTGCACCTGACATGCACCAAGGCATCACATACTGGATCTTTCAGAATGGGGTGGGACAGAAGTAACAGTTGGTGACCACGAGAGGAACCTCTACTGCCTCCATTCTCAAGGTACTTGTGTGGTTCCCAGCTAAAGGAAGGATGCTACATCTTCCCTCAATAATTTCTTGTGCAAGGTATGAGGCACGGCTTGGAACTGCCTGTACAGCCTCATCTGAATGTTCCTGGGTCCACTGCTCTCAGATGATTCCACTATGTGCTATGAAAGATAAGCTGCCAGATTGCACTAAAACAGAGTACAGAACAGGAAGGCTGTATCTGGGGCTCTCCACCAGACCCCAGACTTGCTGCTTGTCTCCACATGCACCAAGAGAAACATGCATCACTGAGCTAGAGGATACTGAAGAAATCCTCTTTGGGAAGAAGCACGGCTTTTCCTTGAGAGACTCAGGTGGTCTGTGGCGTGGCCTCTGGGCTGGTTTCTGCCAGAAGGGTCCTGGCACTCGAAGGAGGACGTTCCCCTTCTGCAGGAGCGTACAGATGCAGAGAGCTGAGAATGGCCCTAGAATCATGCCCATTACCAAGGGGAGGCAATAGAAAGTGTCACGGCCCTACATCTGCCCTACAGCCGCCAGCACTCAGCAGCCATGGGAGTAAAAGTGCAGCTTTGTCTGTCTGTCCTGCTGCAGTTGCTCAGCCGCTCCCTGCTGGCCCCCTGCTGTTTGGACAATGGGGAACAGAGTGGGAAATAGGAGCTCCAGCTGCTCCCCACCTCTGAAAGCCCCAGAGTGAGCAGAATAGGTGCTTCCCTGGCCTTGCCCGATCTGTGGGGAGAGTGCATAGCACAGCATGGCTCCCTCCCCAACACAGGCATCCCTGACAGCATGGGAGAGGGGCACAGTGATGCCGCCAGTACTAATGACCGCCCTCCCCTGAGGTTCTTTGTAAGTTAATTGGGTGGCTGAGAATCAATTGTCTGGGAGGGGAATGGGGTGGCAGAGGTGGGTGAGGAACTGAGAATCAGTTTTAACAAGGGTTTCCTCAAACCTGTTCTACCTCTGTTGATTATACAAGTGCCGTTCCCTGGGTAATACGCTCTCCGCACGCAACCCCCCCTCCCCATCCAAACTCCTCCAGACCCTCAAAAGTGCTTCAGCCAGGCACTGAGAGCTTTCCCTGCCGCCCACCCAGACCCCAGCTTGCAAATCTGGACAGAGCAAGGAGTTGATGCTCTTGGCAGATATGAAAAATGTAGCGAGACTGTTGGCCCCTTACTGAAACTGAGTGGTGTTTGGTTGGCCCTCCCCCAGTACCAAAAGAAAGGGGAAGGGCCAATGAGAAATCAGGACCCTGAGACTGACAATTCTCAGAGCCAATGGGAAGAGGCTAATGCTACAGGTCAGCCTGATGTCAGGGCAGGCAGGCCAATAAGGGAGCCAGGAGGCTGGGGGGGTCCCATCCTCCGCGTGAGCTGGAGCTGCCTGGGCCAGAGCAGGGCAGACCCAAGGAGAGAGCAGGGGCCCGAGCTGAGCTGGGGAGCTGAGCCAGGCCAGAGCCAGAGAGGCCAGAGAAGCAGCCCAGGGAGCCGGAGGCAGAGCAGCAGCAGCAGCAGCAGCAGCAGCAGCGCTGAGGCAGAGCGGTGGGGCTGGGGCAGGAGCTGGAGCTGGGGCTGAGGCTGGAACAGTCCAGAACCGGGTATGGTGATCAGCTGGGGACAGCGAGGGGGACTCTGGGCAGCAGGCCCAGCACAGGGAGATGCCCCCAGCCAAGAGACCTTGCAGGCCAGACTTGGAGGGGGATCATAACGCCGACGGGGTAGGGGTGACACTGGGAAGAAGTGTCCTGCCACTTAGAGCCTGAGAGCGTGTGGCCACCCCCAGAGCAAGTGTCCAACCCGCGGCGTCTCTGCAGCACAGCCAAGGCCTGAGAAGGAGGCCTGCGACATGCGAGGAACAGACTGAACTTCCCTGACATGCCAGAGACACTGGTTGTGATGTCCCTGTGCCACAGAGCAGGGTTGTGTGTTTTCCTTTGACTTTTCCCATTTTTCTTTATTTTTTTTAATTAGTTGGTGTTTAATAAATGTTATTTGCTTTGAACTCTATGCAATTATCAGGGGATCAAGGAAGTGTCCAGAGGGCAGACAGCATCCCGGCGCTGGGACAACCTAGCCCCTGTGCTAAGTGCCCATGACAAGATTGGGGGTCGAGTCTCACAGATATCCTGGGCCCAGTCTTGTCGGGGTTACAAGGACTCTGCCATCCACAAGTCCTTAAGGTCAGGCAGGCCTCTGGGTAAAGGGAGTGGGAGCAAGGACTAAGATCCTTTTGCTGTCCAATTCCACCAGGGTCGTGTATAAGCCAAGAAAGTTCCTCACAATAGCAGGACCATTCCCTTCTTACATATAACAAGGTAGGTATGAAAAGTAATGAGAATCCTCAGCAAATTTACACCACTGACTCTAAGGGCAGAGATTCAGCTTTCTGATAAATTACAAGTAAATCTGTTAATCGCGTTAGGAGTTAGGGGTGATGCAAATTTGCTCCTTTCTGAAATGGAAACTTGCAAGGTGGCACACTCAGCTGCTAACGAAATCTCCCATGGACAATAGTTTGGCTTTTCATCTTTGATTAAAATTCAGAAAGCATTGTCTACCTTAGCTGTTTTATTTATTTTTAATGCATGTGATGTCAAAGCAGCTGGTGGTTTTAAGCACAGATTGGAGTCACATTGGACAGGCACATTCGGGCACAAACCTTTCCCTGCCCCATCTCTTCACTCCATAATACAGCCCCCATCATTGACCTATTCAGTCAGTCAGTGTAAACATTTAGGCCAAGATTTTCACAAGTGACTAGTGATTTTGAGTGTCCAACTTGAGACACTATAATTTTCAGAGGATGGATGCTCAGCGCTGCACGGAAATCAGGACCCTCTGTGGTTTATCAGGTTGGGCACTGAAAATTACTAGTCATCTCTGAAAATCTTGGCCTCAGATTTTACATGTGTAAAATGTAAGCGCTTACAGGTCATGCTCAGCAGGCTGGGCTAGATTTGGGAACAAGAAATGTCTCTGGGCAAGAGAATCAAAACTGACCAGAGTTCAGCCGTGCTAAAAATCCACTTGTCACGGTTCAATCCTCCTAACATTAACCAGTACAACTTTCCCACTCTCCTGCCTTTCCACTCTGCTCCGCTTAGCTCTGCCCAGTCCAGGGAGAAAGTTAATTCTGTTGCCTGGCCTGTCCATTGATTCAAATGTTTACTATATGTGGGCCTTTGCAATCTGGTTTGGTTTGGCTTGTCACACTAGCACTCTTTTTTGGATTCAGGTTGGGAGACCTTATGTGATCATTTCCTGGTTTTTGAATCTTTGAGATTGGGGGTTTGAAATCATATGTTCCAAAAGCAGATCAGGAAGCAGAATGCCCTGTAACCTGCGAGCCACCTGAATAAAGTGAGGGTCTTTTTTGGGGGGGGGGGAGGGGGATGGAGAGGGGAGAGCAGGTAAGTGAATTAATGGCTTTGTTAGCTTAAGACCCTTCTACTTTGTCATGTCTGCCAGGCGGCTCAAATACATGTGTTTGATGCGTCAGCAGGCTGTGATTCCTGTGAAGTGCCTGTCTTGTCATGTGTGTCTGGGCTTTGGTGCATGCCTGTCGGATGTTTCAGGTACTTCTGGAGTTTGTGCATTTCTGTTAAACAACCCAAGAGCACCATGTTTTCATGTATGCCTGGTTGGAATCAGGTCCTTGACCCTTGGCCACCTGGCTCTGGTGGAAGTTCGACCATAGGTAGGCTACCCTGACATAGCAGTGGAGGGTCCGGTATAGTGTACCTCCTCTCTCCCACCTACAATACCCCACTCATGCCCCCTCCCTGCCCTCGCAATGGGGGCCTGGGGAAGCTTATGTAGGATGGTGAATTTGCTACTATCTCTAGCCACAAAGTGGCTTTCGCAGATAGAAGAGCAGTTGTATTTTTCCATGTACATTTGGTGGCTTTATCTCCCAGAGGCTTCAGAAATCTTCGTTAAAAGATGCATAGATCTCTCCTTTGACAATGATTTCTTGCTGCAGCAGGTTTCTCAAGCTTCCTTATTAAGTGTATTTATTTAGCCAGATACTCAACCCTAAGCAGGTCACAGGGCCCCCTTCAGTTTTGCTTGAATCTATTATTTCATTTTCCTAAAACCCTGGTTTGTACAAATATTTTAATAAAAGTCCAGAGCTTACTGATTTCGGTATGGCTTCTCTCCCTCTCAGAGAATAATTCCCCCAAATCCTCCAAGACACTAGAGAAAAATGCAATGGCTTCACTATGTTATAAAAATACACGTCGTTCTCCTGCTGTGTCACTAGATCTCCTATTTGTCTTTGCCTCTGAATATTTCAGTTCTCTTTTGACCACCATGTTTACGTACAACTGGTCTCCACACTTGATTTCCATAATCTCTTGTCTGTTTTCCTGTTCTGTTGTTTTAAGTGGTCATTCCTAAAAATTAAATACAGAGTTTAAACACTCAGAATCTGGTATGATAAAAAGATTTATGTTCTAATTTGAAACTGAAGTTAAAGGTAAAAAAAATCTCTACTGCAACGTTCATTGTTCGGGTGTTTATGAGGAAGCAACAGATTGCATATGAGATCAGATGGGTTAACATCCTTTAAGATCTCCATTTTGCTGATTTCTGATAGATAGGTAAATGGTAGGAACTGTCTGATGCATCACATGAATGTTTGCAGCCAGCTGTGAGCCAGAACTATTTTTTTTGACTGTACCTGTATTAGTTGTATTTTTTTTGTTTGGCACAGTTATAAGACCCGAGTCCTTTCTACAAGGAAAGAGCATTTCTCCCTGTCACCTTCCAAATGTCATACCTGCACACTTCTTCCCTACCAAAGTTAGATCTCCCACTCACAGCATTGCAAGGCCTTTGCTCAAAAGGCTGAAGAGAAGACAGCTAGCACTTTGCTCCGAGGAGCCAGTTATCTAGTCTTCCTCAATGTCACTCTGAGAGGCTGTGTAAATTCAAAGGAATGACGTAGATACTTAGGAGAGCTGTGTATATCACCTGAAGAATAGCAACACTTAGCTCTCATACAACAGTTCTTGCCTCCATAGATCTCAGAGCGCTTTGCAAAGGAAGGTCAGGATCATCCTCCACTTTTAAAGATGGGAAACAGACACACAAGGGAAGAGATTTGTGCAACATCACAGAGCTGCTCAGGATTAGAACTCAGGACTCACACAAGGCTGCCCAGAGGATTCAGGGAGCCTAGGGCAAAGCAATTTCAGGGGCCCCTTTCATAAAAAAAAGTTGCAATACTATAGAATATTATATTTTCAAGGGGGCCCCTACAGGGCCTGGGGCCTGGGGCAAATTGCCCCACTTGCCCCCCTCTCTGGGCGGCCCTGGACTCATAGGCCAATGCCTCATCCACAGGCCCAGGCTGCCAGTCCTGGGAAGAAGCTAGACACTTGGCCTCAGTGCCCTGGAGAAGACTTTCAGCATGAGTTATCAGTGGTTCTTGCTGTCTTAGTTTACAATATTTCCTTTACAGCTGTTAGTCAATTCCACAGTTTTCTTAAGACTTTCACCTTTCCCCTCTCCAGTCCTGGGGGTTGGCATCCTCAGACAAACAGGTCACCGGGTTTCTTCTGTAAAACATCCCTCAAAGGGGGCTATATGCATTGTGGTTCTAGTGACTCAAAATGTCATGAGTCAATGAGCCCTTCTTCCTCAGACAGGGCTCCATCCTGTGCTCATTGCCATCAGTGGCAGAACTCGCATTGACTGCAGGTGTAGGATCAGGCCTAAAGGGTCTGAACCTACAAGGTGCTGAGTGCAGTCAATGGCAGCTGAAAGTGCTGATCACAGCTCAGGGGTCACTCAGTTTCCTGCAGGACTGAGCCCATGGCTAGAAAGTACATGCTGTAAATAGACAAAAGATTAAATTGTTTAAACAGAAAACAAGGGTGGACTATGTGATAAATGTAAAGTGAGAGGGGTTGGTCCTCATATAGATATTTCATTACAATTTATAACTAGTTGTTCAACATCTGAGTACATATGAGCTCAAATTACTTACTACATGTTTATTTAGTTCGGACAGTACCTTGGTGAGTCTTATAAGCCGATTGTGACACCCCATCTTGGAGGTTGGAACCATGATTCAGTCACAGAATCACAGAAGTCTCATCTTAATACAGTATCATTCAGAATACACAATTCATTTTCATTTCTGTGAAACAGAATAAGTTTGTCCAATATCCAGTTTGGTCATTTTCTCCTCCTTTGTACAATGTGACGAAGTTCATGTAAGAGCTCCGATTGCTGAGAAGGGATCTTTAGTTTCTCCACAGTTAATGCTTGAAAATCTCTGGTACACACTGAAATTCTTTCATGCTAAGCCACCTGCTATCAGGTCAGAGGCAGTGTCTAGAAAAAAAAAAGGTCTCAAAGCATCAGCAACATTACTTTGTCCTTTGATGTGGTTCCTAGTAAGCTTATATGGGTGAATTTTCCATCTTAGAAGTTGGATTTTAGGTGATAGGTGGTATAGCACCATAGATTAGCTACGATTTAATATTTGAATTAAGGGTTTATGATGAGTCATGTAAACAAATGTACATCCCCAAACACACACATTAAAGTGTCCTATGACCTACACAAAGCCAGGGGGCTTCCTGTTCAGTCTGAAAAATAGCCTCTTCACATTTATAGTAATGACTGGAGTAGACCACAGCTTTCCTGGAATCATCATTTTGCACTTGGAACACACCTACGTCAATTGGGCTAACGTCACTTACAGCAAATATTGATTTCATTTGGTTTATAATGTACCAGACACAGTTTATTTGTTAAAGCATTTTGAATCCTTGCAAAGCTGTTGCTGTATGTGAATTCAACTGTCATACAGCACCTTCGCTGACTGGTCATCAGAGTGGCTCTAAAATGTTTGGATAGTTTGAAATAAATTTCATAAGAAAACCACAGTTTTCTCTAAAGGAGTGCAATTGTCCTGGCCTCAAGGCTTTAAGAACAGCTTCCCCTTTCTTTGGGACAGACTCAATACCATCTGCTGTGATGAAACCTTCTAATGTTTGTGTTTCATTCAGTTTAAAACAACATTTATTTCCACTTTCAATCTCCTTTCTTGAAATTGATCAAAAAGATCTCAACCTTCCCTCCAGCTGTTATTCACTGTCACAAAGATGACACCATCATCCACATGACAGACAACTCCAGGTAAACTATATAGCATTGAATCTATAGCCATCTGATAAGGCCTTACGAGCACTGGGAAGTCCACAAGAAATGTTAGAGTACCTGTAAGAGCTACAGCAAGTAATAAACGGCATCAGATTTCAGGAATCAAGCAATGTCAGACACTTTTTCTTAGCATCAAGTTTACTGAAAACTTTTGAGCACTGTGAAGTGTGGAGAATATTCTCACCTGTAGCTAGAAGGTGATGTTCTCTAACTACAGCTTTATCTACTTCTCTTAGTCACCTTTTTTTTTTTTTGTGCTATCTATTTTGTATTCATTTTGGCTTCTCCTGCTCTTCAATAATTCTGTCGCCTAGCATGTTATCCACTTGCTGGTTCACAGCTTCTGTCCTGGACTGTGGAACACATCAATCTTTGAGCTACTAGTGCAACTTTGTCATCTCCTGTGTCATTGTCCTTGAATTTCTACGAAGCCTTTGAATAATAAATCCTACACCTGGGCATGCTTATCAAACTGTTCTCTGGGATTTACTGTTTCATTCTCCCACTCCCTGCTGGAGAATTTATACATCAAATCTGGTTTTCTGATCTAAAAGGGCTTTGATGTTCCCTTCAGTAATATACATGTCATCTCTCACACTAATGCACTGATTCAGCAAAGCTTTATATCAACCGAGCGAGTGGTGTGGGTATGGTTATTATTAATGATGTTTATTACAGTAATACCTAGGTCAGGAGCATGGTCTAGAGGCCTGAGCAGTAAACTACCACTATACAGACCTATGTTTTAGCCCTGGATCTAGGGAAATCATGTCACAGCCCCATGCCTCAGTTTCCCCATTGGTAAAATGGGAATAACAATAATGAAGTGCTTTAAGATGTGTCGTCACAAAGCATTATGAAATGCCTATGTATAATCATTTATTATACAGGCCAGCCCGGAATGGGCTTTGTGATGCACAGTCTGTGCTTCAAAGCATTTACAGTCTAAATCAGTGGTCCCCAACGCAGTGCCCACGGGCGCCATGGCACGCACTGGGGCATCTATGTGCTCACATGTACTGACCGGCGGACAAGCATCCGCCAAAAAGCGACTTCTTGAAGAGGCGTCGCTGCTGAAATGCCACCAAAAAGCGGCGTCACCAAGAGGCGTCGCCACCGACATGCCGCTGATTTTCAGCGGTGACACCCCTTGACATTGCCGCTTCTCGGCGGCACTTCGGCAGATGCCTGTCCGCCAGCCACGGTCCTCGGTGGCTCGTTGTCTGGTGCCCGCCACCCGAAAAAGGTTGGGGACCACTGGTCTAAATAATAATAATACAATTAAGCCTATATGGTTTCCAACTGATCTGCACTTTGAAATATTCCATACAATGAACTGGTATTATCCAAACATAGACAATATATTTCTTACTGGATAATAATGTACCCATATACAGACTGAGTTCTTTACAGAGACAAAGCTATGAAAGCTTCACTCCCCAGATCAATGACCATTTCCAGCTTTTGTCTGTTAACAGTTATAGTTTCTCTTCCGAGTTTGTAAAATAAACAAACTCTTCTGCCTCTGAGTCAGTGTTGTTATCTTCTCAGACAGCTCCCGCTCTCCTATTTCCTTCAGGGACGGCTTTCATTCAGAACTTCTGTGCCCAACCTTTTCGCTAGTCACTTTCTTTCAGCAATCTCTAGCTTAGTGCCTCAGCAGCCCTGCTTTCTTCTAGAACAGACAGTTGGCATGACTAGCCCCACATTTATCTTGTGGCTATGCAGATAGTCCCCAACACCAGCAAATGCTGTGATCATTTCTAGTAGTAAAACCCATATGCTGTGCATACGCTGAAACATCTTTTGGATGGAAACAATTGGTAGCTATACAGTGAGACTGCACTCTGTAAACACTCACGGCTGCAGGCACAGCACAGAGGAAGCTAGATTTGGCCCCTGCTAAACCACATGGTCACAGATGGGAAATTCAACCAGGGATTTCACTATTAGAATGGCTGCCCTTCCCCTTGTTGGTGGGCAGGCCCAGTTCTTCAACATGTGAAACAGGAGGAGCTCCTACCACCTACCTCCAGTTGGACAAAGGCCTAGGAGCAGGCAGAGGAGTGTGGATTGCAGTAGCAAGGCTGGGTCAAACAAGTCAGCAGGGCCCAGTTCAGGGGAGTTGGCGGGGGGAAGGGTTAACAAAACTTTATTTACAAAAACAAAAGATGCCTTTCCGTATCCTAGCATTAGCTCATTTACCCATCCAAATCACTCCATACGCGTTGCAACAGACCCGGAGTTCTCCATGGGATCTTTCTGCACTAGCCCTACAACTGACTCCCTAGCTTCAAGGGACTCGGAAAGCAGGCGCTTTACAGAGGGATTTTATAACAGCTCTGATAGCATTACTGCTGCTCACCCCTCACCAACTGGGAAGATGAGGAGGGTGAAGATCTTGGTACTGACTTTCACTCACAACCTGGGAGAGTGAAGGGTGAAGATCCCAGATTTGCTCTCCTGCTGCTCAGGGGAGAAAGATGCTGCATTGTAGGTTCCAGGTCTGTTTCACTTGCTCCACCTGGGAGCAGCAGCCCTACTCAGGAAGGGGGGAGAAACCAGGACCAACCCTGCCAGTCAAGCCAGCAGGCCTCCCAGGCTAAGGTAAAGGGAGTAGGGGCAGAATGAAATGCTGTGGGAGGAAGATGTGGTTGTAAGGAAGAATGAAATGGGGAGAGAGCATCCCATTGCTTGTTTCAGGCAAGCCACTGGCAGCCTCCCTGGAGGAGTCCAGCTGCACCTTCTATTCTGCTTAGAGGTTGGTTGTATTTAAGCTGGAAGGCAGAGCAGTGATACAGGGGGACTTGCCGTCTTTCTCAAACTTCTGCACCAAACCACTGCTCATTGCCAAACTGCAGTATCAGCGATGATGCAAGGAGTCTCAGGACTCAGCACAATGCCTCTATCATGTCAGCACTGTGATGGATACAGGGTGACCAGATGTCCTGATTTTGGGGTCTTTTTCTTACATAGGATCCTATTACCCCACCCCCTGTCCTGATTTTTCACATTTGCTGTCTGATCACCCTAGATAGATAAAACCAGATTCAGAGTTGTACTCTGAGAATCCCTAAAGTCTGGAGGTTTGCACTCCAAGTCTCTCCCCTCTACTTCCTCTGGCCTCTGCACTTCCTGACAAATGCAGGCAGTGGCCACAAGATGGCACTGTGTAACATGCTCAGGGAACCCGCTGGTCTTCCTGTGCAACACCCCAGGATGTCAGGGGAGATCAGTTATTACCTCCCAGGGCCCAGCTGGCATCCATGAAGCACAGTGGGCAGCTAAGGAGGAAGGAAAACAGCTGGGACTGCTAGGCCAGCTCCCAGTGGTCTGTACCCTGCCCTGCACCTCCTGTAGAGCCATTGGGGTTTCTCTTACTATAGGGATTGTGTGCTTTTGGTTTGGTTTGGTGGACCCCATGAATCCCACAGTCATTCTTGTAACTCCCTCTTCCTTCCTTTTCGCCCTTAAAATAGGTCTCACCTTCACAATGATGCTACTCAACACTGAAAAACAACCACAAGCTGTAGTAACCCTGTATTTCTTTAATCTTGTCTTGAATGAAGAGACGGATTAAGCATCTCTGATTGCACCAGGCAGGGAACTATATAGCTGGGGCACCTCGTTACAAAATGTCCTACTTCCCATGTATTAGCAGAGCAAACCAGATAAGCTGCTAGTTCAGATCCAGAAATATAAAGACAGAAAGTGGCTGGGCAGAATCAGGTACAACTGTTCAGGATCTTGAATATAAATCATAGAGTCATAGAAGATTAGAGCTGGAAGAGACCTCAGGAAAATTTTGAACCTCTTTGAAAATCAACCAGTTTTGAACTCAGACACTTGATTTGACAGGGAATTAATTCAAAGACTTTGAAATAGGAGTAATATGCTCTGACAAACATGTGCCTAGAAGGATGTGAGTTGCTGTATTTCGAATAAGTGCATCCTACTGCTATACTGCAAGCAGGTGCTCCTGAAAATTGAGTTGGAAAGACAAAAGAGGGTGTTCCCCCCCCCGTAGCTCCACACCAGCTTCGCAAAGTTTTCTCGGTGATACAAAGAGGTTTCAGCAATGGACCTAAGTAATGTGTTCTCTTTGAATGCTCTTGCCGTGCCAGATGATATTGGTCACTCTGGATCTTGGATTTCATGTCAAGCAGACACGTTGCTTTGTGGTGATCTAACATCCCTACCACCACCTCCAATAACAGGCCACTTATATCTGTGCTGTATGTAAGTGATGTGGGAGGACATTATGAACGGACAGGGGGCTTCTGCAGATGAGACCCAGTCAAACCAGGTTGTTGGGGATTCCTGGCTGGATTTTGAACCATTCACTTCCCCAGACAAGTTCAGACTCAGATTTAATTCTTGATACCTGATTGACAATCATCTTCCTAATCTCCCTGGGAGCAGCACTCCCTGTACAAATGGGACAACTCAACCTAACAGAGCATTCTAACACAAGAATTTTAACTGGTTGTTGGACACAGTGATAATTCTACAGAAACACCTGGGTCATTGGTGGTACTGTGCAAACAGCCAGCTTGTATAGTTCTTCCCTGCTGATAAAAATACCAGTTAGCTCATTTTTCCCAACTCCATTTGGTTGTGAACTTCTAAGCCTATTAAAATACAGAAGATGAAAAGATGACATTTGATTGGCGGCTGTAACTAGATGTGAATTGCCCGCAAATGTCCCAGGGGCTGCCATTAATTTATTCCCTCTACTTCAATGACAATGAAAACTTTCTATACTCAAATATTCTAAGGACAAGCTCCACCTTCTTGTTCCAATAATCTCACACTATTCTCCCCCTCCTTTCTTCCAGGATCTGCCTTTAACATTAGTTGAGAGGCAGTCTTGTTGTCATGCTATACTTAAGATTTAGTCCCTGGGTGCACCATAAACCCCTGTTATTGGAAGCTTAGAATATAGCGATAAAACTGTCAAAAAGAGGAGAGTCTTATCCTTGAATAACTGTCAACTGTATTACTAACAATCTCTAGCTACTGGCACTTGGCAATTTGCAAACCCTACAAAAGTAAAAGCACAAGCTGGGAGTTCTAAACGTAGTTTTGGAAATTTCTGAAAACAGTGGGGTTAAACTGCTTTAAGGCCTCTTCATAACAGTCCTTGGAAACAAAAAGGGAATTATTAGACTAAAAACCAAGCATTACAATTTTTCACAGATACATAAGAATTATTTTTACATCCAGAAATATGGCTATTCGCTGTGTCCCTTCCCTTAAGAATTCTCTGCACTTATTCTCCCTACAGTCAAGGCCTGTCCAAAGCCCATTCAAGTCAGTGGAAAGTCTCCCACTGATTTTCATAGCCACCCCAAAGCCCAGAATATTCCCACATTTTCTTCACTTTCAGGGCTAAACAGAGATCCTAAACCCCCTGACACCAGAAATCATCAGAGCAGCAGAACAAAGCCATCACGATCTGGGGGTTGAATTGGGGAAGAAGGTAATGGTGCTTTCCAGGGTTTCCACAACATATGCTCCGCTCACTTGACACAAAAAGTGGTGGCATGTGGGAGTGTTCAAAACTGATCATAGGGGATCTCTGGAGTCCTTGATTTTAGCTCTCCCACATTCAAGTATGAATATACCATGACTGAGCTTCTTGATAGGTGGAGCAAGAGGCTCAGAAAGAGACAAATAAAGGGCCATATCTTCCAAGCTCACCCACTCAGGGTGCCAAAGTGAACTGCCACCATAGAACATGTAGCTTTGGAAGCAATGGGGTCTAGTGGTTAAGAAACTGGATTGAGGAATTGTCTATACAGGGAAATTTACTGGCATTATTTCTGTGTAAACTCCCTCTGTGGGCACACTTATTCCAGAATAAGAGTGTGCATACAGGGGGTTATACTGGTATAACCACAGTAGTATAACTATGCTGGTAAATTCCCCACCAGTCCTGGCAGTGAGAACACCTGGGTTGTAATTTTGTCTCTGCCACTGACCTGCTGAGTGACCTTAGGTAAATCCTTCATCTTTGTGCCCCAATTTGTTCCCATCCTCTGTCTGTCTTGTCTGCTTAGCTCGTTGTCTCCTTGGGGCAGGGTCTGTCCCTGACTGGGTGCATGCAGCGCCCAGCACAAAACAGTCCTGATTGCACTTAGTGCCAATAGGTGCTACTGGAATGTAAATAATACTGCATAAGATACTCATGGTGCGATTGTCCATTTTCTCACCTGCTTTGAGCAGTGACAGTGTTACAGGGGTGGTATGTGAAGGCTCCTCACTGGTGTCTCACTCAGTCTCCCTCCTGAAATGACTGGGGCAACTCAGAGCTGCTGTTTCAGGCTCTCTGCAAACTCAGGCAGATACCTCCCCTTCAGCTGCACTCAGCTCACATTTTCAACATTTGCAGCTAGCCAGTGACTTTGAATGCAGCTGAGATGCGAGAGCAAGAAGCCAGTTTAGGAGAGGTCCCGGAACAAGGTACCAGGGCACTGGCCCAGGTCGAGCCCCGCCAAGAACCATGGAGCGCTAACCCTCCTCCCAGCCTTCCCGCTGGCAGGGCTCTGGCTCTCTCACTCCCCGCAGGATGAGGACTAGGGCTCTGGCCTGAACCCCAAAAGGGTGGAGAGACCCGCCGAGGAGCAGGGCTGGGAGGAGGCGCAGCCGATGCACCGGCCCAGGGCGTCCCGTCCGGCTCGCTGTGCCGCCCGCAGCGCTTGTCTGGAGCCGTGCCTGGCCCGCCCTGGGGGTGTCCCCGGCCAGCGGACCCGCCCAGGTAGCC